>NW_008825611.1:859635-860039 GCF_000699105.1 Pygoscelis adeliae
CCCACCGCGACCTGCAGCTCTGCACTGTGCTCCTGTAGGTGCGTACGGTCCCGTGTTGCCATTACGCGCCGTGCGCACGGATTTGCAGTCACAGCTTTGAAGTTTACATGTTACTGCATGCAGGAGATACAGCCGGTGATGCGTGCCCACGTTTTGTTATCACACGCCTTTCTATATCCACATGTGGGAATATGCACGTAGCTGCAGGGGATTTAAACGTACGGATGCACACGAGAAGTGCGAGACCAGCAGCACAGCTCGGCAGTAACACGTAATAACATGGGCAGTTACGATCAGCTGCCGTTATCTGTCCTGGAAAAGCGTGCAGATGATCAGGCAGCAGTTGCAAGCGGACTGGGCAGCTTTTGCTCCTTTAAAAGTGGAGACGAGCTTTCCCTCCACAT
>NW_008825611.1:860159-865261 GCF_000699105.1 Pygoscelis adeliae
ACTTGAGATGCGGCCGCAGCTTTGGGAGGCAAGAGATGGGGTCGGGGTGGGGGGGTGGGAATATTTTATTTTGTTAGCCTGTTTGTGACAAAGTGTTCTGGTTTGTCACTGGAGGTGCCATTGCTGGGAGAAAACTCGTGCCATTGCCCGCTGCGGTGAGCTCAGAGCATGTTGCTAAGGGCCAGCCCCAGGTGGTTTCTGGAGCACCATCTTCTCTTCGTGGAGGACGCAGAGCAGCAGCACCCGGCTCAGAAATTGCTCCCGAATCCATTCATGACTGAGGAACCCTCCGTCCCAGCCGAGCCAGACCTGCCATCCTCCAACCTCACCAACGCGACGGACTGCGGCGAGGAGATCCTGCTCTATGGGGACACTGAGAAGATCGTCATCGGAGCGGTGCTCTCCATCATCATCCTCATGACCATCGCTGGCAACGGTCTGGTCATCATCTCCGTGTGCATCGTCAAGAAGCTCCGGCAGCCCTCCAACTACCTGGTGGTGTCCCTCGCAGCCGCCGACCTGTCGGTGGCCTTCGCTGTCATGCCCTTTGTGACCATCACAGACCTGGTGGGGGGAGAGTGGCTCTTTGGAAAGGTTTTTTGCAATGTGTTTATCGCCATGGACGTTATGTGTTGCACCGCCTCCATCATGACCTTGTGCATCATCAGCGTGGACAGGTAAGGGAGGACAAGGCACCTGCCGTGTATTCAGGTGGGCTCAAATATGGGGGAGTTTCTGGAGGTTGAGGGCCACCAGAACCATGTTCCCGGTTGGATCAATGCTTCTGCATGTGTTTTCCAGGTGCATGGAGTTGCTGAGGGATTTCTGTATGAATTAGGTGTTTCAGCCCCTTTGGAGGAGCTGGGCTTAAGGTGCTTTCTCGAGTAACTTAGAGAAGTTACTTGCTTAGTCCTCCCCCTCTAGGCAGTTGCTTCACATCGTTCTTCCTTGGCTTGAGGAACAGAGCCTAGAGGATAGACCCGTGACCTGACCTTCTCCATGGAAGGAGGCTGGACCATAAAATTATTCAACAAAACAAAAAAAAAACCCACATGCACTTTGACAATCCAGGTTACGCAGCTTCTGGAGCCTAGTCCTACGGGATGCTCTGCTGCTGCCTGGACTTGTGTCTTGGCTAAGGATGTCGGCAACTCCCCCCACCCCATCCCAAGTCCCTGAAATTCCTGGTTTAGCCCAGTGCATGCATTTGTGAGGATTTGCTGGCTTCAACTCCCACGCCTGGGGTCGGGAGGGAAAGGCTAAGCCCGTCTGGCAAACTGGCAGGACTCAGGCAAGTCAGCACCCCTGTGGGTCTAATTATAGCAGCCTGCGTCATTAGGGACAGTGCGCTGATGAGCCGGTGGGCCGGATCCAGACCTGACGCGCGTGCTGGCTTTCTCAGGGAGTTGGTTTGGGTTTACGCTGGCACTGCTGAGCCGGGCTGGTTTGTGATAAGGAGCTCAGGGAAGGGAGACAGCCGATGAGGTGTATGCCTTCAGCTATACGACCTCCCTGGTCACCCTCCCCCCCTCCCTAGGTGCAAAATTGGGTGACAAAGCGGAAAGGACAGAGAAAATCTTGCTGCTGCTGATTGACGTTATCCCCTAGCAAGCAAACAGCAACTCCTGCTCCGAAGCCCTCATCCCCTGCTAGCCGCTGCTCCCCTACGAACTGCTTTTTGCTCCACGTCCCTGATCAGCTCAGTGCTGCTGGTTAGGAAGAAAATCACTCCCAGGCCACACGATGAGGTCCAGCTCTGCTGCTGAACTTGCCTTGTTTTAATAAAAAGCCTGTTCCTAAAAAAGCAGGTGACAGAAGTCTGTTTCTGTTAGAGGAAAGAGAACAAATGCAGTAATGAAATATGTCAATGCTTCTTCTTGATGAGCGAGGAGCAGGGAAGCAGCTACACACTAATCAGATTGGCTTTGCTTTAAAAAATTTCCTTTCTTTTTTCCTTTCATTTTTCCTTTTTCCTTTCCCCTTTCTTTTCCCCTTTCCTTTTTCCTTTCCCCTTCCCTTCCCTTCCCATCCCTTGGAGAAACACTCTTCCAAACATGCACACAAATAGGACAGACCTTTCACAAAAAATCACTGCAATTTATTCCACTTGTTCATCACGTCTCTCTCGCCCTATGTCACCGCTCCTGCGAGCAGACCAAAATCCGAGGACGCCGTGCAGGCAGGTGCCTGGGGCTGATGTTGGTCCGTCTTTCCCCGCTGGAATGGGACCAGGCAGGAGGTTTCTGGGGATGTGTGGACACCAGCAGCGGGGGGGGGTCCCCACATGCCGAGGCCAAATCCTGGGCGGTGCTGAGGGCCATAGGGAAGGCAGTGCGGAAGAAGGGTGGACAGGAGTTGCATCTGCGTAACTGTAACCCCCAGCTTAAATGGGAGCAGCCCTAAGGCTGCTCTAAGTTGCACCCACTGGTCATACAGCCAAGGGGGATTTCTTTTAACTGGGTGATGCTGGAGGCACTTGTGGGTACACTTTTTCTGTCTCCAGCACCCCCCCACCTCTCGGGGGGACCATCTCTGCCCAGCTCGCCCAGGCAAGCTTGGTGGGGCTCCGAGGAGCCCAAGAGCAGGGGAGTTTCAGGCCCTTGCTGCAAAACTCACGCTGCCAGCGCTGAGCTGCAGAGAGGAAAAACCATCCCACCCCATAGGCACACGGTCCCATGCCTCATCTCATGCAGCTCTCAAGCACCTACTCAGCTCTGCTGCAACATCTGATCTCTCTTCGGGGAGACCTTCTTGCAGCCTGTCAGTACTTCAAGAGGGCTTATAAAAAAGATGGGGGCAAACTTTTTAGCAGGGCCTGTTGCGACAGGACAAGGGGGAATGGCTTTAAACTAAAGGGGGGTAGATTGAGACTAGATAGAAGGAAGAAATTGTTTACGCTGAGGGTGGTGAAGCACTGGCCCAGGTTGCCCAGAGAGGTGGTGGATGCCCCATCCCTGGAAACATTCCAGGTCAGGCTGGACGGGGCTCTGAGCAACCTGATCTAGTTGAAGATGTCCCTGCCCACGGCAGGGGGGGTGGACTAGATGGCCTTGAGAGGTCCCTTCGAACCCAAACTATTCGATGATTCTATGATTCTAACATCTCCAGGTGCTGGCTGAGCAAACCCCACTATCCTTTTTGGATGTCAGAGAGAAAAGAAATGACAGAGGGAGCAGGTTGCCAGATATTTTTATACAACAGCTTGATCTTTCTGTGCTTCAGACCTCTCAGCAGGGTGATGGAGGAAAAACCTGTGATACAAGAGGCTGCCACAGAGCCTGAGTCTTCTGGCGCGGGCTCGTTCTTCGCGTGCATTTTCACAGGGACTGTGCCATACTGTGAGCTCGGCTGGGCTGCAGCATCACCATTTGCTCCCAGACCTTCATCCCTCCCCGCCAAATGCCTGACGGAGAAGTTGAGTGGTGCGAGGGCAATTGTCCGAGATGCATTTCAAGCCAGAGAAAAGAGAAAAAGAGCAAAAGTTGTCATTTCAGTGGAAGGAGGACTGACAGGGCAGAGGGAAGGGGGTGTAGAGTCCTCCTGGCTGTGCCCACCTCAGCTCTGGGTGGGAGGAAGGGCATGCTGCGAGTGCATGGGGGCTGACGGGCTCAGTCTGTACCGGGGTTTGAGGAGGGAACAGGAATAATTGGGATGTCCTCTGATGCACGAAGGAGAACTAGGTGGCCGGGGCACTGCCCTGCTGCTTTCTGCCCTGAGGGTCCCCAGGATCGGGCTGTGGGCTGTGTGAATTGCTCCATGGCCGTATCTTGAGCATCCTGTAAGTCGTCATTGCTCCACCGCAACCCTCGTTGCTCCCACAAGGCAGTTGATGGAGGTGGATTGAGGGCGAGCACGGATCCAGGACCACGCCTGGATCGCCACCTGCCCCCAGCCTTGGGATGGGTAGGATTTTTTTGTTTAGCTCCTAATGGAAGCTAATGTTTCCTAATGGAAACATCTCCAAAAGCACACTTTTCAGCTTCTATGCTGATACAAAGCAAGGCCGACCACAAAGCTAAAGCAAAAGGATAGCTGAGTTTGCAGAGAGCCTGAAACACCTGATCCAAAAGAGATGAAACGGTTGTTCATCTCAGTGAGGCGTTAACCGGAATTTTCACCAGTGACGGTGGCAAGCTGTTCCTCCTGCCCTGCAAGAAAGAAAAGGGACAGCACTGGTGCTTCTTGGAAATACAAATATCTCCTCTAGTTCTGTCCTGAATGCCAACTTGGTCAGCACTGTTAGGCAGGTGCCTGTTTCTGCCGAAGAGTAAGTTGCGTTTTTATTGATGGCTGAAGTGTCCGCGTATTTTGGTTAGCTTAGATATAAAAGAAGCTTGGTTTGCCCAAGATGATGAGCACTATTAAAATATAGGCTGCTATTATTGATTATTAATGCAGAGAGCTTTCTAAAAGCCTCTTGATTGAAGCTGGTAGAACTAATCTTGTCTGAAGGGGGGTTTGATTGATTTTCTTTTAAATCAAAAAAGAAAAACGCTGGAAACACCTGTCTCTCTCTTACATTTTTCTTATATAAAAGCCTGCCAATGTTATAGATTCTTTATTGCCACAAACCAAAACCAAAATGACAACAAAAAAAATAAAACCCTTTTGGCTGCTCCGCTTTTGATGAAGCTCTCCATAAAAATGCCAAGCAGCTGAGAAAAGAAGCTCCCCAAACCCCACATATCACTCCAGGTTTTCCTAGTGGAGGAAAAAGTCTCCATCCATAAAAATGCCAAGCAGCTGAGAAAAGAAGCTCCCCAAACCCCACATATCACTCCAGGTTTTCCTAGTGGAGGAAAAAGTCTCCATCCATTTCCCAGGCAGCCCCGCTGGGCTCTGCATCTCCCTGGCAAGTATTTTCTACCCAAAAGCAGATGATATGCTCCAAATTGGCATCGTCCTCAGTAAAAAGGATGCCTCCCAAAAGAGTCGGTGGGATGAAACCTGCACAGCATTTTGCTGGATTGCTTTTACCGTGTCCTTCATACGAACATGTCCCAGGCCAGGTAGGTCCCTGCGCTGTATCTCCAGCGAGCTGGAATGCATCCCTGGGATGCTCCCACCAACCCTGGCATAGGGCATGGGCAGATGCAGGCACA
>NW_008825611.1:865355-889717 GCF_000699105.1 Pygoscelis adeliae
GTACGGAGCTTAAGTTTGCCCCAGAGGAGGCGAGATTTTGGTAAAAGAGTGGAGTCCAGGAAACCCCAATTCTGGGGTCATTTGGGCTCAGCCAACCTGTGTGAGCAAAGGTTCGTCCTTTCCCAGTTTGCCAGCTGAAGAAAGGAGATAGAGGCACACTGGAGAGGTTTTGTTTTTCTTTATTATTTAATCCCTGACATAAGGAATCAATTATTACCATTGAGCGTAGAATAAATGTGCTGAATTTGCTCATCCATGGGGTTGATGGTGGAGCCCAGCCTGGGGCAGGTCTCCTGCCCCGCGGCCAGGGCTCAGGCTGCCCAGGCATCCGCGGGAGCGAGGATGTGGAAGGAGTTTATTGCACAAGGAACCAGTGGCTACACAATCAGCTCTGCACGGCGGGGGTCCCGCAAAGCCGCACAAACAGCCGGTAAATCACTGCTCTGGGAACTGGCTTTTGTTACCTGATTACCACTGAACTTGATTAACAACAAGACACACACACACACACACACACACACAAAAGGAAAAGAATCAAAGCAAGATAATTTGATTTGCATTTCATTGCATGTCTGTGCAATCCCACCTCCCGCACCGCTGTGAACGCTGGCCTATTTTGAGGTCTTCCTGCTCTCATAAAAATTATAAGCAAAGACCTCAAAACAGCCCCATTTCCTCCAACAGCGACTGCACAGGGCACCCGCAGATGAAATGTGTCAGCTTTGTCTACTTTTTAAGTCTTGTCACTGTGCATTTTGCTTGGCTAGCCTGTAAATTCCTTGAAGTTTCAGCAAATCCCGAGTGGACTGGCTTCTGAAGAAAACCCAGTAACAGCATGATAAAGGATATCACACAACACAGCATATACGAGTTTGCAAAGTTCTTGGCTTGGATATACAGAGGAGTGATTTTTTGGGTGCTGAATTTGGAGATGCAACAGCAGGGTATGGTTTTCTCCCGGCCTAGGGGACATCAGGTCCGCTCTCCCTCCATAGCCCCTTCCTACAGCGGGAGGGATATTTGGCAGCATCCCTCCAACCTGCTCCCACCCATCTCTCCGAGTCCCGGTCTTCCAGCCGGGCTCATCACTTCTCGCTGTGCTCAGCCCAGGTAAGAAGGAAGAGATGGTATGTTTTGGAAGAACAGCACCAAACCCAGCCCTGTTGTCCGTCTCCATCTCACCAGGTCTCCTCCTTCATAGACAGGGCCCCATGGGGTGATGGGGTTAAAAGCCCTTCCCCATCCGGAGAGGTTGCGTTGCCTTTGCATCCGTGAATGTCGTCCTTCAGCCTGTACCACTGCTGGGCGTTCAAGTAGCATAGGTGGTCGCGGAGAGTTTTGCTTGGGTTTTGTGAGCAAGGCCAGCCAAAGAAAATACAGTGGAAAACAGAAAAAGAATAACTCAGTGAATGAACTCCAATTCATTTTATTGGGGAGTCAGGGGAGAATACTTTGGGCTTTGAATTTATTTAGCAGTGAGGAAAGGAGGAGGAATTGGATTATTTTTTTTATTTCCATCTTCTTCCAACCTTGGGGGAGGATCTGGAAAAGGGAAATAATCAGGGAAGAAAAATCTCCTAACACTTACAATGAGACTGATTGTTGGAAAAAAATGATGATACAACAGAGGTAAAATTCTCTGCAGAAATTCTCCTTTTGGCAGAAAAGCCCGTTCTTCCCTTGAACAGCTTTCAGCAAAAAGTATCCATACAGCTGCTGTTCTCACTGCCCCTTTGGACTGACACAGTTTATCCAAGACAATTAAGAGGTGATGTGGTCCTGCCTAAAAATGCCTACAAAATCCTGAGAGCAGGCAGAATCAAAAAGGCTGTAGCATAAAAGAAATCCATTTGACAGCTGGAGGTTTTTGCTGGACTGATTGAGACGGGATAGCAGGCAGACGTTTTTTGGTGGGAATGTTGTCTGACAGTGGCCAGCTGCCTACCGATTTATTAGTTTGCAATTGCAATTTACCAACTAACAGTTGACACAATTTCATAGTCACACGAACGCTCTCAATCGAGGCTGGGGATGGTTCAAAATTACACCCCATAGTCTAACCAGGAGCTGATGGGTGATGCAGTCTCCAGCTCCTTTCAGCCCAGCTAACAAGGTAACTCCTAACTCCAGGCATCAGGATTTGTGAATCTGTGTGTCACCACATGCTTTTGGGATCTCCTGCTCAGAGGTCCTCTCATTTTATTCCCCAGGGAGGGCTGGACACCATCACTTCAGGAGCTATGAGCCGTGCAAGGGAGCAAAGCGCTCCAGCTGTTTGCTCCTGTCTTATTTTCTGGAGGTCACCTCCAGCAGATGTTGCAGGAACCTGTAGGTTTGTCCTAATATTGCAGGCTAGATGGAATCATAGAATCATAGAATCATTAAGGTTGGAAGAGACCTCCAAGATCATCGAGTCCAACCATCAACCCAACTTCCCTGGGCAGCCTGTTCCAATGTTTAACTACTCTTTCAGTAAAGACATTTTTCCTCACATCCAATCTAAACCTCCCCTGGCACAACTTGAGGCTGTTTCCTCTCGTCCTTTCGCTTGTTACTTGGGAGAAGAGACCAACACCCACCTCACTACAGCCTCCTTTCAGGTAGTTGTAGAGAGCGATGAGGTCTCCCCTCAGCCTCCTTTTCTCCAGGCTAAACAACCCCAGTTCCCTCAGCCGCTCCTCATCAGACTTGTTCTCCAGACCCCTCACCAGCCTCGTTGTCCTTCTCTGGACACGTTCCAACATCTCAACATCCTTCTTGTAGTGAGGGGCCCAAAACTGAACACAGTGTTCGAGGCGTGGCCTCACCAGTGCCGAGTACAGGGGCACGATCACTTCCCTGCTCCTGCTGGCCACACTAGTTCTGATACAGGCCAGGATGAGAGAGGGGAGTGATGGGTTGCGCTGCTGACAGTGGTGTCTCCCATGGGTGCCAGTGCTGCAAGATGCAAACACACAATCCATCAGCTGAAAGAGGGTGTGAGTCAACAGCTGTCAGTCTTGCACCGCAGTCCATCACCCGATCACCAGCTTTGCTTTCTGTGCCCATCCAGACACATCCTTAAGTCTGCCCAAAGGCAAGATTGGTCCTTGCTCGCACACCGCCTCAGGGGCATCTCAGCTGCAGGTTGTATTTCTTCCCCGAGTTTCCCAGTTGCCTGGACAAATAAGAGAAAGGTATTGTCCACCCCACTTCCCGTTAAACACTGGTATGAGCCAATTCGTTTCATCTGGAGTCAGTCCTGACGTATCCTGGTGCAAGAGTTACTCTGTGGATCACCCATCCCACTCCTGGATGTTTCCCTGGGAGGGTGACAGTCTGGAGTGAGTTACATACCATGGCTGGAAGTTGTCATGTCCTCTGTACAAACTAGTTCTGGTGGAAAACGAACCTTTTTTAAGCATTTTTATTCCCCAGGAAACCATGTGGAGCTCGGACTGCACTCAGCGGTTAAATGACATCTTGTGTCATGCATGGAGTGGCTGCAAGAAAGCAGTGGGGAATAGTCAAAACAGGGTGTTTAGACGAGAGCTGAAGGGGTGTGAAATGCATTTCACAGACGATACTGCAGCTGCGTGTCTCTGGGAACACTTTCATTTGGGGGATTCATTTCTTGTCCCCACCCATGGCTGAAATTCTCCTGTGACAGAGCATTAACAGCTGATTAGGAATGAAAACCACCCAACAGCATTCACACCTTGCGACCCTCCTAACCGTTTACAACTCTTCTCTTCTCCAGGTATCTGGGGATCACTCGGCCGCTGACGTACCCCGTGAGACAAAATGGGAAGCTGATGGCCAAGATGGTCTTCATTGTTTGGCTCCTGTCTGCCTCCATCACCCTTCCTCCTCTTTTTGGCTGGGCCAAGAACGTCACCGTGGAAAGAGTCTGTCTCATCAGCCAGGACTTTGGGTACACAGTCTACTCCACGGGGGTTGCCTTCTACATCCCCATGGCGGTCATGCTCGTCATGTACAGCCGGATCTACAAAGCCGCCAAGGTCAGCGCCGAGAAGCACCGCTTCATGAACTTCCCCAAACACTACGAAGAGGAGGGCGTCTACTGCCTAGAGGCCTCCAGCCGGAGCCACCACAGCTCCAAGCGTACCAAAGCGGTGGAGGAATGCGCCACGCTCTCCAAACTGCTCCGGCAAGACCGAAAGAATATTTCCATCTTCAAACGGGAGCAGAAAGCAGCCAGGACCCTCGGCATTATCGTGGGGGCGTTCACATTTTGCTGGCTTCCATTCTTCCTGATGTCAACGGCTCGGCCTTTCATCTGCGGCATCCGCTGCAGCTGCATGCCCCTACGGCTGGAGAGGACTCTGCTCTGGCTGGGATACACCAACTCCCTCATCAACCCCTTGATTTACGCTTTCTTTAACCGAGACTTGAGGACTACTTTCTGGAACCTTCTGCGGTGCAGATACAGGAACATCAACAGGAGGCTCTCTGCCGCCAGCATGCACGAGGCCCTGAAAGCCACAGAGAGGCATGAGTGCATCCTGTAGAGCTGCGTCCTCTCGCTCAGTGCCTGACCAACAAACTCCTGGCTCACCATTTCAGGTTCCTTGCTTCTCTTGCCTCTCGGGGCTGGCAGAAACCATGCGTGCCATTGTCCCCCTGCCAGACATCGCCGCTGAGAGTGACACCCCTTCCCCTCGCTCCGGGAGGAGCTGTGGTTCTCCTCGCCTCGGGAACAAGTGGGCAGCCCTTCCTTCTCACCATGTCCCAGGTGGGACCTGAGCAGCCGTGAGCGAGACTGCGAGGTTCAAGGTCTACCACCAATTGTGGGCAAGTCACACCACCTTTCTGTGCCTCATTTTCCCCATCTGTTAAAAAAAAATGAAAGGAAAAGCAACCCTTCCAACCGACCAAAAAAAAAAAAACAAACAAAACTAAAAAACTTGATAAGACTGTGGCTCTCCACCTTCAAAAAGGGCTCTAAGGTCTGTGGAGGGCACACAATGTACTCTGTAAAGATGACGTTGGCTGCTTCTCTATCAAATATGACAGCAGCTATAGGCTCCGTTGTAGATCCAAGCACTCATGCCATCCCAGCTTATATGAACTCTTTCCACCGATGTAATTGCATTTTATACACTGAGCTCATGCTCAGGTATGCACGTCAGAGCAGTAATACCAATGACCCCGTTTCCCCTCACACTGTAGCACTGCAGCACTTGAAAGAGGCATGCTTGCAGGATGAAACACAAATGAACATGAAGTTTCCTTTATGGTTGGATAGGAAAGTCCAATGGCCTCCTCATCAGGGCAATGACCAGTGAGCAAAGACAGTTATGTTTATTGGGTTGTACTATAATTCATTCTCAGACAAGTGATGTGTGTTCATAATTTGTGGCTAATTGACTCCATAAAAGCACGCTTTTGTTGACAACAGAAAAAAGTATATAATTTCTCTGACAGCTTTACAGTGCTTCAGTATGGTGTCCAACAAGCTTAAAAAAATACACTAAGCGATGTATCCTTTTTTTTTAAAAAAAAAAAAGAGCCTGATTTCTTTATTTCAGTGTAGATTCTTTGGCCACTTGGACTTTAAAGTGTCTCTTTACTTTTACATGGTGGCAGGACTTGTCTTCCTGCAGTCCTCTTTACTCTTGACCAACCTTGTATCAACCTTGCTTTGCAGCCCCACAAACCCTTGCCTGTTTGTAGACGATGTCTGCTCCATGGGGTCAGTTGTTAGAACATCTCCTAGCTGGGTTTTCTTGTCAAAGCCAGACTGTTCAGAGGCTTGGGAAAGGGGTTTCTAGCCCTCCCTCCACTACAGATTTTCTTTATGAAGCAAGAGTGTATGAGTGGTGGTAGTCCCATCTCTTGCAACGTCAGACGGTATGGTGACTCCATGAGTTGGCTGTTGTGTGTGTTGGCTGTCTGCTGGCATGGTTTGGCTTAGTAATCGAGATTTCTTCTGTGAAATCTTTTGTGCTCTCACTTCCCCTCTTTTTAATAGACATTTCTCTCTTTCTATACCTGCTTTTTCTACAGACGTCCAACGGTGTCTCCGGTTTAGACTGGAGATTCACAGCAAGGAAACTGGCTCAAGTCCACTGGGAATGTCCCAGGGGACTGAGGAAGGTTTGGCACAGGAATAGCAACATGTCCAGTTGTTCTACAAGCTCATGTCCTCACAGCTGGAGCCAGAATTGCACACAGGAGCAGGAGAGGTTGTTGTAGCTGTCATATGGGTCTCCAGTGGGAAATACTTAAAGATCAGACAGTAAAGAGATTTGAAGGAGGACCTAGTCAAGAGGGATCATAAAGGTTTAGCTGGAGCCCTTTTCACCTGCTATCCTACCCAGGAGCTCTTTGTAGAGTAGCAAGTGATTCTGCTAAGATGGTTAACAGCTTTCTACCTATCTCCCATGGTTTGTATGTTGGTGTTAGGTTTGTGCAAGGCTGCCCGAGCCCCCTGTGACAGGTCTAGGTTGTGTGCTGAAGGCAGAGCGTTGCATGCCTTGCAGCCTGGCCTTGCGGCCACATTCAGATCCTAGCCCCTACTGCTCAGAGGCTGCTCTGCATCTCTGCAGTCATATATTCCTGTACAGGACCAACACAAAATCCAGCCTTGCTGAACTGCCTAGAGTGGTGTCAGTAGTAAGGACCTGTCCTCCACCATTCTGCCAAAGATGGATGCCATTGCCCAGGGAAACTTGAGTGGTGTCCCTGAGATGCCCTGTGGTCTTGCACCCTACAAACCAGAGACCCCACCAACACAATGAGGCAGGAGAAGGCACGAGCATACCTTCACTCTTGCTTTCACACTGCTGCCACGTGAACTGGTGCTAAACCGTCCTACAACCTCTCTACTTTCCCTTGATGGTGTATATTCACCTTGGTGCACTTGCTACTCATCACCCTTCCGCGACTTGCTTGCACCTTCTCATGATGCTTCTGTTTCCAAACCCATACAATAGGTCCCCATGCACCGCATCTCTAGAGCACGGTCTGACTGCCCATCTCGGGACCTGTTTATCAAAAACAACCCCTTTCCTCCCAGAAAACACTTTGGGCCATCGTCTCCTCTGTCACAACATTTTAGCAGCAGCTGGTCACTGGCTCTGGCCTGCCATGGGGACGTGAAGTTGCTGCAGGGTCTGATTTCCTCCTTGGGCTCCCCCAGCTCCTTCCCCACCATGGAGCTAACGGTGCCCTTTTGACAGAGCTGTCTGGATTAAAACTAACCAGCTACTAATTCAGACTGCCTCATCAGGATGTGAAAGCCCCGAGACAGCCCATTTCATATTCAGCACAGAACAAAAGCGTCTGGTGTGTTTTGCTGCAGTATATTTATATGCCTAAGGTCATAGTGGCAAGGTTTTACTTATTTTCTGCATTATGGGTTCTTAAACTGCCTTCAAAATTCATAATCTTGTTTAATTCCACTTAACATCCCTATTCTGACAGTATTTCTAGCACTGCTTAAAAGTATCTGCAGAAGAGCTATGAAACAGTGTTTGAGCCTTTTAAATGAAGTCATATGAATAATGTTTTTTCTGGTTTGAAGAGTAGGGGAAAGAATATGATTCTGGATGATCCAAAACCCAAACTTCTTTTAAGCAAGCAATCAAACAAAATGGTTCATTTGTCTTAAAAATCAATGTTTTCTCTGACTTGGAATTGAACGTTTTGTTTCACTCAAGGCTTATCTGATCATCTTTTTTTTCCTCCTTATATTTTCATTTTAAGCTGTAGTTGTGTTAAAAGAAAAGCTTTGTTCCCAGAAAAAAATCCAAAACTTTGCATCCAAAAATGTTTAAACATACTAGCTTCACTGAAACAAAACATTTTGCTCAAAAAATAATGAGATAGCTTGCATGATTTTTCCAGTAGTTATTGTCTCAAGCTGTGAGACATCAGCTTAAACTCTTGCTTTTCAGCTCTCCAAGATTAAATTGTGTTTAGGTTATTTAACCTAAATAATGTGCATCCAAAGACACCAAGGCCTTTTCCACACGAGTGAGCACCAACCATTTAGTTAAGCCGGTCAAGATCCTTGTAGATGAGTCACTAAATCATGCAGAAATACTCTGTGTTGTTTTTTTTTTTTAATCAGACAGGAATCAATGCATTTGGCTTCTGAAGAAGGAAAAAAAAAAGGCTTAAAATAAATCTGAGCCATTTTGAAACTGATTTTAGTGGGCAGGCGTGTGCCTAACCAAACTATGTAAGATTTAAGATAAATTAGCTCTGTAAGAGTCCATGTTTAGGCAAAAATCTGAACTCATGGAGAAAAATATCAATTTAGGAGGACAAGAAAAACTTTCACAGGCAATGAGAGAGTCCCAGCAGACTAGCAGCAACGCAGTGGAAAAGAATGAGGAGCCTCGGGCAGAGAAAATCAAAGTAATTCAGGCATAAAATGAGTAGGTCTCAAGTCAGCTTTTTATTCCACGCCGCGTGCAGGGGAAATACATACAGAAACACAGGCAGAAGCAATCTGGGGAGAAAAGACAGTTTTGACAAACCCCTACAGCCACCCCAGCTGAGGTTTGGAAGTTTTTGATAGCGACGTTGAGCAAAGCCAGGCGAGATCAGCTAGAGAAGTAATGAAAAGCCCAAGGCGGTAAAAGCCTGCGTGTCTCTTCCCAAAGAGCGTGAAACCTCCCTGCTCTCTGAAGTCAGCACTTTATGGATGGTTTGGCTGAGAGAGACAAGCGTTGGGAGATTTTCACGGACAGCTCAGCAAACCCACCATGTTCTTCATCTCCACTCAGGTCCCACCATCTCTAGCGTCTCCCGATGACGATGTAATATTAAGATAGCTGCACCACGTCAGACTGGAAGCTGATCTAGCCCAGGATCCTACCTCAAGCAGAGACCAGTGGCAGATTCTTACAGAGACAGACTAAAAACCAGCAAATCTGTTGTGGTATTTCTAGCACATCCTTCCTTGTCCCAGCAATTAAAGGTTCGGCAACTTGCTGAGCCAGAAGTGCTCTTGTAGCGTTTAATCACCTCCAACGGGTGCTTTTCTTCTAACCTGTTTATGTTTTTCCTACTTTGCCATCCTGAGGCAATGAGTTCCACAATTTAATTACTTTTCAGGTAAAGAACTATCTCCTTTCACTCATTTCGAATGTGCCATCTGCTGAGCTCATTAGGCTCTGGCTAATCCTTGCATTAGGAAGGAGAATGAGTGATCATCCCTATTCACTCTCTGCAGGGCAGTTATGGTTTTGTAGACCTCTGCCATATTCTTCTCTTTGAAATAAAAAGTCTATCCAGCCCATGAGTCCTTCTCCAACAGCAGACATAAGGAGGTGCCTTAGGAAGAATATTAGAACGAGGACAGTCTGGATCATATGCCTCCCCATCCTCCACTGCTTTCAAAGCGCCCAACCATTTTTAGTTCAGGAAATTCCCTGCTTAGACATGGTTTCTGTGCAAGCCTCAGTGTAACCCCCTGCTTTGCCACAGACAAATGCCAGATCTTGCATCTGGGACCAGACAACCCCATGTAACAGCCCAGGCTGGGGCACTGGCAGAGCAGGACCTGGTGCCCAGGGCACTGCTGAGCATGGCAAGCAGAAGGCGAAGGGGAGGGCTAATGGTGGCCAGCCACTGCCTTGAGGGGGATTAGAGTGGCGATGGAGGCAGATTCGCTGAGAGAGGTGGGGGAATCTTCTTTGGAGATATTAAAACTTCAGCTGGATCAGGCCTTGAGCAACCTGATCTACCTCTGAAAGCTGTCTTTGCTTTGAGCATGACATTTGTCCAGAGACCTCCAGGTTTCCTTTCCAAATTCAGCATTCTATGATTTGGATGATTTGTCTAGTTTCCCACTCAAACTCATGTAAATATTTATCATCCATATTTTTTGGCAAGACAATCTCCTACCTGCCATGTGAAAAAGCACCTTCTATTTTGAACCTTCTAGTAGCATTTAAGTTGCATGTCTAATAAAACTGAAAGTCAGCCACGCAACACTTTCCACCTGTGTTCTTACGTAAGAAATGGTTTTCCTTTGTTTTGTTGCCATTTTAATCTGGACACATTTCATATTCACCATGCAAGATCTTCAGTTGCCTGACTCTATTCCTTTTCTCCATCTTGTGCATCACTCACAGATAGAGCTTAAGCAAAACCCCAATAACACCAAATGAACGGGCAAGCCACTGCTATAAAGTCATCTTGTGGCACATAATTAAGGTAACAAGGCGGCTATTTCCAGCCCTTCTCAGCACTGGCACACAGGGAAGAAAGCAGACTCTGCTCTGGTTGGACGGTTCCACTTTCTTTTAATGGCTACAAGGTCTTTCACGTAGAACATACATACAATTTCAGAAGAAATCAAGAAGAAAGTGGGAGTTGAAAGATGTTGTTGTACAAATGCCTTATTCTGTGAAGAGCTGAATATATCTTGCAAACAGACAGTTTTCTTCAGCTCTCTTTGGTTGCATCAATACTTCTCCCTGGGTGAACCTTGCACTTGGCCCCTTGGTCATCCAGGTGGGCACCCATTTACAACACACAGAAACTCCCATCTGGGTTGTGTTCACATGTTTCCTATTTGAGATATCTGCTTCCCTGTAACAAGAGTATCACTTAAAGAAAAAGGGGAAAAAGCAGCATCTCCTGTGGAAAAACAACCCCAGGAAGGGTCTTGTGGCTCTATGATGGAGCATGTGGACCCAAGAGGTCTCATGAAAGCAGCTGACCCCAGGGTGTAAGGAACAGCTCATAGGTGGTGGCAATTTGACCAGGGTAGAGTTCACTAGTGATGGACATGAATAGGGTCCCTGGGCAGGGGAGTTGGAGAAGGTGGAGGTGCAGCACGGCATGGTGTCCGAGTCTAGGTAAAAGACGAGCTCTCTCTGCAGCCCACACTAACAGAGGGTCCGACATCCAACTTGATGGAGGGCGACATTCACAAACTTGGTTGAGCCCCGTGTCCTTTGACTGCTGGAGGAAAGCATCTCTTGGGTGGGCAGGTAGCAAGAACTGCCATCCTGGAGGCATGGCCGCTGATGGAGTCAGGATATACTCATACCATTACACCTAGCTCAGCCCCCAGGATTTACATGCTAACCCTGCTGTGTTTCTCCCATCAAAGTGCTGAGCCTAAGCCCTGAACCTGGCCACCTCCAAAGCAGCCACATCCCAGGCTATTTCAGTTACGCTCAGGCTCGGAACTGGGCGGCCTACACGCACTGTACGTTTTCCTGCTCCCCCCGCCAAGCGCCTGGACCTTGGACAGCAGCAGCAGGACTCATCTGCTGCTACACGACTTGCCAAATAGCTGCTCTAGCAATTAAAAAAGGGAAAATCTTTATAGGCTGCAATGTGTGTGTGTGATGCGTGTGTGCGGTGCTAGTAGATAGCTGGAAACTTGCAATACTTGCTCCAGCCTATGCCAAAGATGATGAAAATTAACTCTTTCCAGGCGACAAGAAAGGCTGTATAAAAACTGCGTTGTGTGGACCCACTTTTTCAGCCTCTCTGCCACTCTTATCTTCACATCTCTGACCCTTCGAACACAGTCAGTGGTCTGTTAACACAGCGATTTGGAAAAGAGGGAGGAAGAGGGTGGCCAAATGCCAGGCAGTTGGTGACAGTACGTGACAACACAGCCGTGTGCTTGTAAATCATTAGCACAGCTCACGAGGACTCTGCTCTAAGCCTGTGATTTTTCTGTGTGAATGCAGGCAATCTGAACGCCAGATGTACATTTTTAGATTGTGAAATGCCTCAGTCATGTAACTCGCTCACTAAAGCTTTGGGCAGCAGCTTATGTCACGTGCCTGGTGTGAACATACCCAGATGAACTGCAGCCACATCTCTAGAAGATGGTCTTCCTAAACGAGACGTGACAACAGGTCGTGAGTATGGTCCTGCAATGTCCTAGCAAAGCTGCATGGGGGTTACCTGTGGTTTCCACCAGCCTTTAACTTCACATTGCCATACTCCTTCCCATCTCAAGACTGTGTGCAGACCTCCTAGCTGAGGACCTGAACCCTCAGGTATGTGTTGCATGGGAGCGTGTGGGACGGTCACCTCTTAATTACCATGGAAATGAATATTCTGGGATCTTTAAACAGAGCTTTGGGAGCTCTCTTCTTAAAGGCTGAAGGAGAAATTTTCCTCAAGCACCACATTTCTACAGCATTGTCAATAAAATTCCGAGCTACATATGGAAATTGATGCAGCTTAAAGAAAATGGTTCTGGTTGACTATCTAGCTCCTTGGAGATATTAATCAGAGTTTAGTGCTGTCACTTCTCAGGACTCACTTCTCTGGTATATCTTCAAAAGACATCAAAATGCCAACAGCCTTTAGCAAGAACAAATCCAGCGTGCGAACAGACTGATGTGTTCAATGGTGCCTGCAGGCACGTTGTTCCTGCGGTGCAGCCTGAATACCCAGCACCCTGGGGACCACCGACGTCTCACCCACCCCTCCTGCCCCACCCGTGCATGGTCTCCTTGGCCCTGCCAGCACAACAGTCCATGGGGAAACAACTCAAACAGCACTTTGGATCAGATTTGGGGCTGTCTCAGCTCTCAGATCCAGGCCAGGACATAATGCCCTCCTGGTATGGTGGAAGACTGTTGGGCGAAGGGTGCAGAGACCCCCTGAGTCTTCAAGGCTGCCAGACCTTGGCATCATAAAGCCAGGGCTGTAGCATCTCCACAGCAGCAATATAATAAACACGTCATTTAAATTAAGACTAATTAGCATGGGGCTTGGGATTGCAGGATCAAACCAAGGGATGAAATTGCCTTCAAAGTAGCTGGGAAGCGGATTGTTAGAGGCAATGCCTGTCTCTGTAAGGAGCTGTTCATGCCACTCTGGGAGAAAGAGGAGCGTTTCTGGTACGGTCACAAAGAGGCATCTGTTCCCAGCAGGTACTGACTGTGTTGCCCACCACCCATGTATGTGTCTGGGTGCCAAAATAACAGGTTACTTACTTACAAATCCCACTGGGAGACAGATTTCCTAGTTTGTCTCGCTGTTCTTCCTCACTTACTTCTTTATGTTTTTCTACTGGTAATTAAGTGAAAACTGACTAGAAGTGTCTAATGATGATGAGTCCTTAGTTTAACAACAGGAACACTAAAAAACATTAAGGAGTGCTGGAAAGAAAAAGCGTTTCTCTTTCTTGGGCACCTAATACAGTTCTGAAAACTGGTACTAACCAGAAAATCCCTGGCACTATCAGATTTTAGCTGAAAGACCCTCCAAAAATTAATTCAGACTTTTCCTGCCTCACTAGTTTACAATGTAAGGTTGTTTTCTAATAAGCAACACCGTATAATACCTTTTTCAGAATGAATCTAGGGTTGCATCTGTGGTTGGAAAAATGTTAGCAGGCGTAATAGAGATGTAACGGAGAAAGCAAAAATATTGCTGTGAGAAAATGCTGCAAGAACCAAAGATCAGGGAAAGAAAATCAAGCAAATAACAATTCAGGATGTGTGTTGTTTTTTGAAATCAGTGTGATGTAGCACCTTTCCACCTCCGTTTTTTTATATAGCACATATGTTTTATGAAACTCACTAATACATTTTTTAAAAAGCTTCAAGGAAAGACATATCCACAAAGATGAACTACTAGTAATACTACTGAGCCCAGAGAAGAATAAAGCAGTACAACCATCAGATGTAGAGTAAATCAATACATCAACACGATCCCATTATTAGGTTTGAATTCTATCACCGAGTCTCCTAAATCACCAAATACAGCTGCAAGAGGAGGCAAGGGGAAGGGAACTGTGCCTTCCCCTACTCCAATAATACTTTGCAATAAATGACAAAAACAGGTTGTGCTCAGATCTAAAAGCTAGCAACTCTTGGGCACGGCCACCGCCATACGCGGGCTGCTACCCGAAACAGCCCGTGCTCTGATGGATAATCTTGCAAGAAAATATTTAGGGCATGCCAAGCCTGGGGAGATATTCTTCTGGCAACCTCCCCACGCAAGAATTGGCATGCACGTGTTGTGCATCTGAATCAGCTCCTCTTGTACCATGACTTGCCCAGATATCAGTCACAACCTGCTCTTCAACTCACAGCTCTCGCGGCTGAGTTCACTCCCACATTGCAGAATTTAGGTACTCGGTTCAGGCAATCAAAATGGGCTTTGTTAGCATAGCAGTAATAATTCAGCAGAGTAAAAAGGAGAGAAAATGCGTGAGCTGCAGTTCTTTGAAGAGGCCGTACTCCCTTTCTTCTTCTGGGTCACAGCATAGCGTGACTGAACCATCTCTTCCTACAGCCTATTCCCAGGAGAGCGTTTTGGGATCTAAACTTTACAGGAGATGGTGTCTAGACATAAAAGGCTAGAAGTTTCCTTGAATTTCTTTCAGGAAATACTTCAAAAGAATAGGAACCTGACTGGCTAGAAAACTAGTTTCTTTTACCTTTCACAGGCCCTACCAGCAATGGATTCCCAAATCCTTGCAGTACCAAGACACAACAGCTTATCTCCACTGGCTTCTCTGGTACCCAGAGTCACCAAAACACTTCTCTTCATTGAGGTTCAATTTAAAATTCTCCACAGACCATGGAAACAGGTGGGTTCATGTCACCTCATTTTGGATCCCCCCTTATGTTTGAGGTAGTCACACAATACTCCCATTGCCATTGCTGGGGAGATATAAATGCTTTCAGGAAGTTACTCTCTTGACCCAGTGTGGATGTCTGTTGTGGATGAGATTAATTCCACCCTAAACTGACTGTTGCTTTCCAGGCACGATGAAGAGAGCCCACAGGGACTTACTCAGAGCAGATGTCTACACTGGAGGTATCTGCATTTGAACAGATGAATCCTATCATGTCTGCGTATAACTCTGCCACAGCTAGAGATGTAGCCATGTCTTGGAAAGCTGGGTCAAAACACTCAGCATAATTGGCTGGCGATGACTCAGAAATCCCACGTATACAGGGACTGCCATGGTCTGTGTCAGTGATGCCATTAAAATCAGACCACAAAATGGGTTAGAAATCTTGCAATTTCTAGTACAGAAAAGTAGAGAGAAATAAGATGAGTCCTTGATGGGAAAATTGCGGGTACTTCAGTGCTTGTTGGAAACTCTTGAAGGGTCAGACCTCGGATGAAGCTGATGCACTAGATTATAGCATCCATCCTGCAACAGCTGGGTCTCCTATGAGTGCACCTCCACCTACTTCTCTATTTTGAGATACCCAGGGATAGTCTTGGCCCAGCTCATGAGCTTTCCCCTCCTCTCTGCCCAGCTCAAGATCTTGGGCTGAAGTGGCCATTTAGAGCATTCTCGTGGTTTAATTTGAATGTGATAGATGCACAAATGCTTAGCTGGCCATGTAGAAGTGGGACTGTGGGACATCAGCTTTCCCCATCGGTGATGCGCTGACCCAAAAGACATGGCTCCTTGGTTTTTAAGTCGCATTGCTGGCAAATTTAGCATGCTCGGCCTCACTAACCTGACAAATCAGGGTCAAAGCTGACCCGGGGGGGTCCAACCAGATTCAAATGAGGTCATCCTAAATTGGGGGCGAACTTTATTTTAAGTCAGTGATTAAAAATACACACACACAACATTTTGCATGCCACAAGGACTAAGTCGGTGACACTTCAAAAATATCACAGCTGTTAGAAAGCTGAGAAGATATTATTTGGGATTTAACAAAAAAAAAAATTCTGACTGACACAATGCCACTAGCTGATGGGAAGTTCAGTTCTCTCCCCACTCCCCAATGTCCTATAAAAATAAGTGATAGAAAAAAAAGAGATCATAGAGACAAGTCTCTCGACTGTCAAAACATCCATCAGCAAAATGAAAAACAATGCGGACATCTTACGCTTAGTACTTTTGTTCTTACTGCCAAAACTAAGACAGAAGTGTTCCAGTTTAGGATCTGGACAATAAATCAAACAGCCAGCCTTGAAAAATTTCTTCTTAGTACCAAGAAAAGTTACCTTGATACCTACAGAGATGAGACCCACTTACATTTCTCCAAAGTTTTTATTAAGGCTCTCTTTGCACATGTGCTATTTTTTTCTTACAATATCTCACGGCAGGTGGGAACAGGAAAAAATAGTCTGCAACCTAGTAATTAAATAGGCTTGTTTTTAATACTGCAAATTACAGCTAGATGTAACTGTCTCAGGTATATATAATGCTCCAATCACTGTCGCACCTCAGTGCTCTTCCCTCTGCAATGTACTTAGTCTCTCATCCCCCTGCAAGGCATGAAGTGCTATTATCTTCATTATGGAGGCAGGGGTGGAGGACTGGAGGGACCTCCTGGGTCCTCACAGACACCTTGTTATACAACCCCTTTCTCAGGCGTATCAAGGCCGACCTGAAGAATAAGCTCCCCCAAGCATTCCCCCTTTTTTTGCCTTTTCAAGAGCTTTTCAGACCCTCACAACTGTGATGCCCAAGATCTCCCCTCTCCATCCCAGCCTGGATCCCTTCACCGCAAGGTCTGGGCAGTTTCCATTTTGGCAGCAAGACCTTTCCATGAAATGGCTCTTTGCTTCCAGCGCTTACTTTTTGCACTCCCTGCTCAGGATATTTATAGAGAGCAATCATATGATGTCTCAGCTTTCACTGTCTAGGTGGGATGAGCCAAAAATCTTTTTGTCTCCTCTTGTAAGACAAACTCTTTGTTCCTCTCCCCTTCGCCTGTTCTAGTTTGGACCCATTTGCTGGACACAGGTGACCAGAAGAGCACGGACACTGGTATATGTGCCCTTCCCAAGATCTCAAGCAAGGCACCAGGAAGAAAAAAAAAAAGAGGTGTGGACTTGCATCTATGTTTTCATGTGAGCTTCCAGCCAATGCTCACACACACAAAGCCTGATTGTCTGGGTTGTCCCTGATGGCTCGCTGTGGCTGGGCAAGGCAAGGGGACTGCCCAGGTGGAAAAACACAGGCTACATCTACACTGTTAAAGCTTGCTCCTGGAAGGCACCTCAAGCCACCCGGCTAAGCAGCACAGAGGGGCTCATGTCCATAGGGCTCAAGGTTTGTCTCTTCTGGGGCAGGGTGGCTGTGTCCATCCTACGCAACTGTTGGCCTCTGTCTTCTCTGGGCCTCACACAGCAATGCTGTGGCTGTAACGAACACATAAACAAATACATATGGGTGTATATTTATACTTACAAATTCTTAAATGCGCACACATATTTTTTTGCAATCTTCCGAGGATCCAGAACAACATGAGGACCGTCCCACAGGCAGAGTGATGTCTTAATAGCATGACCCTCAGAGTCTTCTTGTGTGTGCCTGTGTGTTGTGTGTCTTGCAGCGTGGCATTGGGCCATGCAGGGGTGCCTGAGTTGCAAGGCTTGCTGGGGCAGCAGTGGGAGCCCAACCTGATGCAACCTCACCCGTAAGTCCCTGGGGTGGACCATCCCCAGACCTATGCCTGAGCTGTTTCTTAAAGGGAATGAACCATTTCCCGAAGGAGATAGGAGGAAACACATGTATCAACATGAGCAACTGGTGTCCAGGGCTCTGGAACAAACTGGAAAGAGAGGTTATCTACCTCTGCACCCAGCAGAGCAGGTGGGACTGGTGCACCCACGTGCCCTTCTCCCACAGCAGGTATTGAAGCAACTGCCTTGACCTTCTTGGCCCCAGGAACTTGAATTTCAAGTCAAGCTACCTAAATTTACTGCATAGGTAGTCCTGAACACTATTGCCATTGGTGCTACCTTACCAGCTGGGCTCTGCACACCCCCAGCACAGGAGAGCTCCCAAAAGGAACAGCCCATAGGACATAAAAAAAAAAAATCCCCCTTCCTTCCTGCACAAAGCACAGCTACAGGCTCAGAAACATGCAAGAGAGGTGTGTGTTGGACATGGGCTCTCTAAGGAGGCATCTTGAGGTTGAGAGAGAAGTGTTTGCAACCTCCAGAAAAGGCCTAAAGGCCCCGTGTATGCTGTGAAATCAAGCTCGTCCCAAACTGCCCTCTGGCCCTGAGGCCAACGGGTGCAGAACAGCCTGTGTCCAGCCGTCTGTCCTCTTCTCCACTGCAGAAGGACCAAACCCAGACTCCCGATGTTAAAGGTCTCTGCTTCATGCCCGTTCCTGAACCCCCCAGAAGTGAAGTGACAGCTCTTTAATGCATATCTGGTAGTCGCTTATACATGTGTGCTGACCCCATGCTAAATATAAGCCAGCCTGTCCTGCAGCGAGCAACCTCACTCCTACCACATGATAAGGGTGCACCCAGGGCTTTCACCGTGGGAAGCTGTGCTGGTGCAGGAATAACCGCAAAGCTTGTGTGATCCACTGCAGTCAGAGAGGGGTCCAGAGCTGCCTTGGAGCCTGAATTTCATTCTTAAATCACCCAAAGCTTTCCCTTCCCCTTGGCTCATGTCATATCCAAGATTGGCACTGGAAGGGCCCTTCTGCAGGAAGGGGAATGGTGCAAAGGCAGGTCAGCCACCACCTCCTTCTCCCACCAACCTTGCCAACTCTCACACTACTACTTCGCTGCTGGAAAGCGTACCCAAAGCTTCCCCCACCTCCAAAATACCTCTAGCTCAAGTGAAATACCTGCTGCTGGTCATCAATGGGAATGTAGTGTACAAATGAGTTAGCGGGACACCTGGGCTCTCTACCAAGCTCCACCTAAGACTTACAGTGCAAGCCTGGCCAAGTGTTCGGACTCCCTGAGCTCCCATTTCCCCTCCAAACCCAAGACTGTTTTGTCTCTGTTTCATGAGTTTTGGTGAAGAAAGAATAAAAGATCATTTTTCAGCACATAGGCTTACATTCATCTTCAGGTAAACCGCCTCTGGAGAGGTTTCTCCTGACCATACATTCATTATGATCAGGTATGTGACTTGCTCTATATAGCTGTGCCACACCTAGGGCCAAAGGACAGTCATCATTAGTTAAAAATGTACCACTACTGCAGTAAGCATTCTGGGATTTCAGCCCAGAGGGAAAAAAAAAGGCTTTAAAAGCAAATAAAACAAACACATGTTGCATGAAGTGACAAGCAGAATAATCTAATTGCTGAGTTTTAAAAACAAAAGAAGAATCTGTTTTAAGCTTAAAAGCAAAAGACGTCCCAGAACTCTGATATTTACCAGTTTAAATGTCTCTTTGATCAGTTTTCTTGTTTATTTTTGTTTGCTGTGTAGCCCACTAGAGTTATTCCATCTCCAGCTCAAATTGCATCTGTGTCTCTACTTGAGCATAACACAAGTCACCTTGGAAGGAGCACAGCAGAAAAAAAAAGAATAAAAAAAAAATTGGCAAATCTTTGAATAGTAGCTGAGGAACAGCTATTTCACTAAAACCAACTTCAAGTCAATGTGCTCTCTCACTAGGCCAAAAAAATGTTCCTTTCTTGGGATTAAAGCAGCTCTCCTAAATGAAGCTGGCTATGATTGACGCTTTAATTGACTGGCACAATTTCATGCTTTAATAACTCTGGGCTCCTCAGTTTAGCCATGAATAAATTTAACTGCTAAGCCCTTGCATATAAATCCTCTTGCCTGGAAGTTCCTATTCTCTTTTTAAAATGTAAACTTGGATTAACAAGACTCACTGACACATCAGGAGCTGGATGCGGTAATCTGCAGCATCCCCTGGTCAACACACTCACCAGTTCCCCCAGCTCCTTCCCTTCTGGACCACCACAACTGGCTGGCAAAGGGCACCAGGTGGGATGTCTCTAGCCCTCAGCTGGAGAAGCCCTTATGCATTTTGGTAGCTCAGCATCACACTGATATCTGGTCAGCAATTAGCGGGATAATCAACTTCTGCTGAAGCTGATAACCAACAGAAGAGCAGGAAAACATCTCCTTTCTGAGCACCATCTTCTGTGCCTCTGGTACTTGCCCTAGGGCAAGGATAACATTTTCTTGGGGTGCCTCAAGCAGCCCCTTCTAATTTGGCAGGTGCAAGGGCTGGCCCTGGGCAGCCGTGAGACAGCAGGAGCTAGTGGCTGTGCTCAGCCCCTCTTGCATTTTCTAATCACACGTTGTCCCAGATATGGCTTGTAATGTCCCAAGCTCATGCTTGTAATTTTGCGAAAGCTCGGGTGTGATACCTAAGGGGAGAGCTTTGGGCTGGCTTATCTCCTGCTGTCTTACGTCTTTTATGTAGGTATTAACGTTGTGGGTCTGGTCTGTGGTTGCAGTGCCCTTCTTCCTTGGATGGGTCCACAGTAAAGCAGGATGAAAATGCAGCTCCTAGGCAGACTCTGTGTTTTGGGCTGTATTTTTAGCTTTTCAGCCAGTCTTTTTCCTTTTTCTTCAATGTGTCTAAATCTCTTAATTTAGCAATCACAGCTGGTTCCTGGACTGAACACTTTTTTTCCAGAAATGTCCTCCTCCTCCAGCACCTTAAGTTAGCGATATTTAGATTCATTTCAGGTTGAAAAGAAAAGAAGCTGCAGCTGGAAATTCAAGTGAGGTTCAGCATTTAGTCAAAATGCTGTGAATCCATCAGTCCTGAGAGGCTTTTTGTTTCCCATCCCTCTGTCATCTCACACAACGGGATCACTCAGGCGCCTGAGACTGCGTTGAGTGACCTGGAAAAGCCCATTTCCTCCAAAGGTATCTTTGATTGAGAACCGCCCCCCCATTTCCATGATCTCCCCTCCAGATGCCCACCCAGCTCCACCCCAACTCCTTTGGGCTGTCCCTTCCTCCCCAGGTCAGAAACTGGGGATGCCTGCAAGCAAATACCATGAGTCCACGTCCGTGGCAAGGAAGATGCCCTGAAGATGCTCATGGTGGTTTCTGGATGTCTGACAGCCCCATAAGAGTGATGGATCAGGC
This sequence comes from Pygoscelis adeliae, assembly GCF_000699105.1. NCBI lineage: Eukaryota > Metazoa > Chordata > Aves > Sphenisciformes > Spheniscidae > Pygoscelis > Pygoscelis adeliae. Next base: position 886,111 of record NW_008825611.1, read on the forward strand.
TGGACTGTTGATTCATCCCAGATGAGCTGGAGGAAAACAGAGGCAAAGGGGAGGTGACCAGGTAAAAATCATTAATGGGCCACTTCCACAGCACTGAACTGGGTCTTTGAAGTCCTCCCTGGGAGGAGATGGTCTCAGATGCCCCAACAGCTACGGCATGACCCGAAGCCCTGCCAGAAACAAAACTCCCTGATCAACATGCCTGCCTAATTAATGGATCTCGGTGGATCACATTTCCTTGCTCCCGGTGTCAGAGCCCTGCAGCTAAAATCTGGATACAATGCTCAGCTCGCTGGTCTTGATTTACTAACATACAGCTTCTGCAAGCTTTCTCCCTGGTGTGCATTAAAGCACTGGTGGATGTTGGTAAAACAGATGGTTGGTTCCTGTAAAAAAAAAATAAATATCATGAGTGCTTGCCAATATATGGGGGTTTTCAGGACTCTCTTTGTGTTGTAGAAATGGGCTCCCTGAGGAAAACTTGAGACCTAGACTGAGTTGAAGGAAAGGGGCTGTGGTTTTCTCATGCAGCGTGTCTGCTGCCCATTAAATCACGCAGACAAGAAGAGAGACCCCCATCTGTTGGCTATCTATCCGTCTGGCAGGAATTTGGCCTTGCAATGATGTAAGAGGCGGACAGGAAACAGGGGTGGGGGTGGGGTGGGGCAAAGAAAGTAATAACTAAGGATGGGGTGTGCATTTTTGTTATCACCTCGTTCTTTTGTTTCATTTGGAGGGGCCGTGGGGTTGTGGGGAAGCCCCATTTCAAACCTAAGCTTTGACCATGCCGGTCCTAGATTTAGATCCTGTCCCTTTTGTTAATGAAATGAGAAGCATGAAGGTGGCATAAATAGGAAAATTTCTTGGTATTTCTGTAGCATCTTTTGCCTAGTAGCTTGTAATAATTTGTATTACCTTCTGTTTCATGTTGACCTCTGCCAAATGTAGAAATCTCTGGTATCAAAGGCTCCTCTTCTTCGCCAAAAGGAGCAGGTTCGCGGTCACAATGAGGGACCCCAGGGGCAGGGAGGGAACCAGCAGGGCTGGATGAATGGTTCAGTTAGGCTGGATGCAGCCCACAGAGCATGAGTCACCCAGCTGATACAGGCATACGCCTGTAAATCTCATTGGGTTCATGTGCGCAACTGGCAGCTATGTTCAACGTGAACTCCCCTGCGTGTGCAAAGGACTTCTGCTCTTTTCTGATAAGGACAGGTTTGCTCAAAATGGGGCCTGGGACCACCCTCCCCTCCTTGGAAACCCCATCCCGGGTGGGGTCTGCCCAGGGGGGGGCTCGGCGGCTCTGCGACTCAGATCTGGTAGGGAATATCCTGAGTGGACACTGCTGGGTTGCGTTGAAAGGTTACTGCCATAGCAATGCATAATGCTGACAAGGCCCAAATCTGGCTCATTTCTTAAAATAAACACTCCTGGGGTGAGCAGAAAATATTTTAAAGAGGTTGCAGCAGGGTGTCAGGAGAGGTGGGACTCCCAAGCATCTTCTTCCGAGGACTTGCTGAGTCGCTTGTCTCTGCTCCTTGGCTTTCCCCATCTGTAAGGGGATGTCCAGGTAGACCCAAGTGTGTCTGTGGAGGTCTTGGCTTGCTGAAGTAAGAGACAGGATGAAACCCACCATCCCCGTGACTTCCCTCTGCCCCCCTCAGTGGTGTTTCTGGGATGCAGATGGAGAGCTCTGGCTCAGCCCTCAGGCCATTGCAGGTCATGGGGTCTCGCTTCATTCCTCCTTCATCCCTCCCCTTCCAAGCACACTCACTTTGGTAAGTCAAAGCACTTGTCAATACCATACAGCCAGGTCACAGCGGTGTGCGGATGGACAGCGGGCAATGCACCGCATGCCTGCTCTTATTTTAATAGTCATGGTTAATTAACAGGTTTCCCATGCAATAGATGAGGACCTGGAGACCCATCACACTCTTTGTCCTCACCTGACACCCACAAATTTTCCTGCTTCTCTATGTATCATTCCACCATGGTCTTCAAAAATGGACCTGCTGCTTTCTCAGGGGACAGGTGGTGCATCAGAAGGGTGCATTGGTCACAGGTCTCTGTTGGTGGCCCCTGCTCTTCTCCTCTTAGCCACAAGCACAGGATCGGTCACCACCCGTCACTGGGCAGTGCCAGCTCTGCCTCATCCTCCACCCACATCCCCAGGGCTGTGGCTCATCCTGCATCCTCGGCATCCACGGCGCGGACCTCTGCATCTGAGCCCAGCACATCTGGATGGCTGCACCAACCCTCACCCTTCTCCCAAAGGAAAAGGCTGCTTCAGCTTCAGTCTGACTACAAATAACGAAAAGCCTGGCCTTGCTTTGGCCTGTCTCAATGCTCCCATGTCAGTGAACAAAGATCGGTCAGTGGAGTTCGGAAAATTTAATTTGGTTTAAGGGAAAGGAAATATGGGCTGGATTGCCCCCAGTTGCTCACAGAAGAAAGGTGGTGTGGTGCAACTGAACTGCGACTTGGTGAGATGCTTCAGCAGCACTTAGGGATAAACGGGTTTTCAAAAGCACTTGTTTTGAAGGGAAACTGGCAACAGAAACAGACTCTTCTCTGGGAATGGTGGGAGGAAGCTAAAAAATAACAGTGGTGGAAAACTGCACCAGCTCTTTTCTACGCCTCATCTGCTGCTTTATTAGTACTCCTAAATCTGTTTTGCTAAATATAAACATACCCAAATTTACATAAACTTCATTAAAAGCTTGTGTCTCAACTCTGCTGCTCCTGTAACACTCCCAGGAAATGGAGAACTTCAAACTCCTCTGCAGTAAAATAAGCAACTGCAAGAGAAACAAAACAATATTTTAAGGGCATTTTTGATTTTTCCCTGGTTTGCTTCTGCATATATCTGCCTGTGCCTCCAAGGCTTGTGGGTGACTTTTCTTTCCCTTTGGGGTCCTTTCTGCCCAAACCTGGAGCAATGCATCTCCTAATAGTACATAAAAAAAGAGAAGTGGAAGCCTGATAAAATACCAAATGTGATGGGCGTTCCTCTTCTAAGTGCTTTTATTTCCCTGCTGGTCCTGCTGCTCATGTCCCCAGTGAGGCTGACCGGAGACACCCAGGGGACATGCTGGCAGTGCTGATACAGGTTGTCTCCTCTGAGAGATGCTGTGGGACTCGGGCATGTGTCAGCGAGGAAGAAAAGGACCATATTTCTGGTTGGTTAGCTCTTAACTAAAACCTAAAGGAGGGTGTCTGGCTGGCAGTGCTTGCTGGAGCCACAAGTGCCGGTTTCTCTTTGGGAACTCTTAAGGGTTTGCTGGGATTTGGGGTCATGTCCCTAGTGCACTCAGTGCCTCAGTTTCCCCAGAGAGTCTGACTCTTGAAAGATGTCAGTTTCATAGAATCATAGAATCATTAAGGTTGGAAAAGACCTCCAAGATCATCGAGTCCAACCGTCAACCCAACACCACCATGCCCACTAAACCAAGTCCCTAAGCGCCTCAGCTACACGTCTTTTAAATACCTCCAGGGATGGTGACCCCACCACTTCTCGGGGCAGCCTGTTCCAATGTTTAACCACTCTTTCAGTAAAGACATTTTTCCTCATGTCCAATCTAAACCTCCCCTGGCGCAACTTGAGGCC
>NW_008825611.1:891354-918406 GCF_000699105.1 Pygoscelis adeliae
GCCAGGTTGTGTTCTAGCTGGGCTTTTGCCTTTCTCATTTCCTCTCTGCACGACCTAACGAGATCCCTGTACTCTTCTTGAGTCGCCTGCCCCTTCTTCCACAAGTGGTAAACTCTCCTTTTTTTCCTGAGTCCAAAAAAAATTTTAACAGGAATTAAATATTTCTTTAAATCAAACTAGAATATATTCATATAAACGGCAACTCTTAGATACATTATGTTGTTTCCCGAGTCATTCCAAAAAGCTAGATAGCAGAAGACTGGTGTTGGTGTAAGAATTGGAGTACTGTACTCATCTGTTCCAAGAGATGTATGTGGATACGTTTTGGGGTTTGGGCAGTTATATTGCACACCCTTTGATGGTATAAATACCTGAGTATTTTCTTTTCATATCATTAATGATCTAGTCATGAGAAATGGAGCGGAGGAGGGGATCTGGAAGCAGGAGCAAGCCATGCACAGCTGTATCAGGACATCACAGATTCACCAAGCACCTTCCATGCCCTCCTTCGGATCTGGCCAAGATGTGTCACCTCCATTCTTCAGCACAGACAGTGCTTTGAATGGAGGCAACCAGGAGGCTGGGAGTTCAGACCAGCCTTTCATTTCTACCCAGTATCCATCTATCAGACAGATCTGGGAGAGCTGCTTTCCCTCTCATTGCCACTGCAGCAGTGCTGGAGCAAAACTAGGGAGGGAACCCGGAGAAATGTTTAGATAGGATGAAGTTCACCATCACAATGTGAAGGAGAGCGTCTGGCCAGACAAATTAAGGCATATCTTCCACTTGCCTCCCTCCCCACTGCTATGGGGGTACTCTGGCGGGAAGAAACCTGAGAGCACCTAAATTTCATGCCAGATCTGCTGAAAAAATGGGTGCTTTTTTGTTCAGTAGTGAAAAGCAAGTATGAGGGCAGGGGATTTGGTTATGTGCTATTATATCAGCAAAGCATCTCTACCTTTCTCTTGCCCTTCCCAGAAGTCTCAAACACTGCTAGGAACAACGTTGTCCCCTCAAGGTTAGCCCTACCAGTGCTATTCAGCAATAGTTGTTCCCAACGGACTTTCCCTAGATATTCCAGCTTGTGCCTGCTCTTCTCCCACCAATTTTAAACACTCATGACAGCTTGAAGGAGAGGGTGGGTTGCTGTTGCTGCAGCTCCACCATATGTCCTCAGCCACGCTCCTTCCCTGGCTGCCTCTCTGTATTTGGGCACTTGTCCAAGGCAACCTCTCGGTAAGAAAACATTGAGCTGTGCAACCCTGACCCTCTTGTGTAAACCTCAGACCTGGTTTCTGGCCAGAAATCTCTCTTGGACAATGGGAGAGAGACTCTCACACGTGCAAATGCTCCCAGAATAACTCTGAGTCCTGTACTTGGGATGTGTCCAAGAGCTACATGTACAGTGAGGAGAGCCCCGATCTCCCCTTGTCTCTGCCTTCACCCCTCAGACCATCAGGTGTTTTAATGAGATGGATTTATTTAATGAGATGGATTTAGTCGATGGGTTTAAGAGGCGATCCAGTTCCTACGATGGAGATAACTTTTCCTGCGATGCTGAGGCAGGGACGACGACCAGGATGCAGGTCCTTGCACTGTGAGTGGTTTGAGAGGGGGGCACGTTGCAAGCGTCTGGCCTTTGGGAAAACAAATTCTCAATTAGGGCATTAGCACTGTGACTAGTCTCCTGCCTGGAGAGCTGAAATGGGAGGAAACACCGACCCAGCGAATGGACTCCTCTAGGGACCAAGCCAGACCCCACTGAAGGGAGGACGGGTACCTGGGGAGCTTGGTGCTCCCCAAAGGAATCCCAAGCAAGAGACAGGCTGTTATTTACTAAGGGTGCAGTTTCTTTCTTTCTTTCCTGAGGGCTGTATGAATGCTCTTTGGAAAAAATTGTCCGCAAAATATCCTCGCTGTGAGCGCCCATGCACCAGGGGTAGTCTGGACACAGCCTTCAATGATTTGTAATCCCAGTCAGAAAACTCGCTCTCTAGCATCGTGCCCCATGTGATAACAGGGCAAAACAAAACCCTTCGCAGAAACCGGCATCTGCAGCAAAGAGCCCTCCGGATTCAAAGTATTTCCTTTCACTAGAGTAAATTATGTTTTATGACTATAATTAACTGGGAGCCAGTACACACTGCGCTGGTTTTAAGCTGACTCAATGCTGTCTGCGAAGCACAGTGTGATAAAACAACATTCAAATCAGCTTCTTAACTAAGCTGGCGAGTGACACAATCTGGAGACGGATGCCAAAAGTAAGTGGAGATTTGCAAAGCCCTGGGCGTGGGGAGGGATTTCAAAGACTGGGAGTACATTCTTTAAAGAGCTGGTTTCCAATCTGCAGTCTGTGGATGGGTCACGGTCTCTGAAACATGGGAATTGCCCTGCAATGTGTTCCCAGAACCTCACTGTTATGTTATTTTTCTAGAAAAAAAAAAAGAGGTACCCAAAAGCATTGGAGACATCTGAGGCTGGAAGCCACAACTGTGGGATTTTATGAAGGCAGATGAAATAATGAGCAGTTGTGGCTAAAAGGATCAAGTCTTCCTGTCCACCACTTGCTCTAGGTGGAAATGTTTTATGTCCTGTTAAACATGCCGAGTGAGGCCCACGCGTGGAAGTTACATGCATGGGGCTTAGCTTTGTGCGACTCCGTCCTGCAGGGTTTGGACACGGTACAAATCAAACCTGCGGACTCACCACCTCATCCTCCTGCAGCAACGGCATAACCAGAGCTAACTCCTGCTTTGGTCTAGTCTTTATTATTGCTGTGCCTCCAAACTAGAGAAAAGCAATTCTTTCCTTATTCTGTTAAGATTTTCAGAGAAGTTTGGCAGTTTTTAGGCTGCTAGCTCCGCTTCTAAATGTTTCGCCCAGTTCCCTAAATAAAAGCATCAGAAAAGTCAAGGGTCCAGAAATGCCCTCTCTTCCAAACCAGTGTATGGGTGAATGCTTACCTCAACAAGTTTTGTCAGTGGTCTAGGCATGTGGGAAGCCAAGGAGAGGTGTGAAAAGGTCTAATGTGGGAAATGGTTCGTTGCCCTTGAAAAGCCCTTGAAAAGCCGGTTTCAAAGAAATTAAGGCTTTCCTTCATTAGGTGGTGTTTAATGAATGAGCAGTCCCATGAAGCTGACCCAGTCTATCTCCATCTCCATATGCTGTGCAGCTCCAAGCAAATAGCCAAATGGCAACGGTACCGATAGGAAAACATAATGCACTTTTTTTTTTCCCCTGTCGTTTAACATACGGGACTAGGATTGTTCCCAGGGACGATGAAGTTGAGCAAGAGGACAGCTGGGTTACCTCAGGCAGCCCTGAGCTAATGCCAGTTATGCTGCTTTCCAGGTAAAACAACCTCAGGGCTCTCTGGGTGCAAAATCTCTCCTGTAGCCCCAGTGCCTGAGGTCCTTAAGCACAGCCTGGTGAAGCTGGCCTCTGGGTTATTGCTCCACAGGACTTAAGCCCATCTCTCTCTCAGGCTTGCCAAGATGTGAATGAGTGGGTGATACCTCAAGCTGAAAAAAAACTCCATTTAGGGAGGGTCTACATGTTGACGCCTACTTGTGGGTTGGCTGCTGAGGTGCCTCTGATGGTCACTGGAGGTCAGGGCTATGCTGCCAGTGGAGCTGGAGAGCCGGTCAGGCCATCCCACCAGCCTCTCGGTACTCCAGGGGCACGTGGTGAAAGCTTTTCATGATGACAAAGTGACTCAACTTTAAGTATCTGACGCTCCAATGCCTCAGGATGATCTGCTGAAAGCTTGACTCATTAGGAGACCTTCCACATGCTGGTGGATGGGATTATGAACCTGAAGGCTACCCACAGGTTGCTTGCGACTGCACCAGCCCTAAACCTCACACATTCTCTCCCTCCTTCTCTCCCTGTATGATATGGCCATACCCTCCAGTGGTGCTCATAATAGCTATTAATCACCACTTCTTGGAAAACCACGTGGTTCTGAAGGTGTTTGACCTTTGTGGTGTCAATAGAGATGTTATAATGCCTATAACTGTGCCTTTCCTTTAATAGTATGCCTTTCCTTTAAGAGGTTATTTTCTTATTGCTGCATATTATTATGTTAAACCCTACAGAACTGCAAACCAGCGCTCTTACCGTGTTTTCTTTCTATATGATAAAGAGTAAATTATAAAAAGTCTGAAATTGAAATGAAACCTTTCATTTGAGGGAAGTGGAAGAATTTTTCATTGGTTTGATGGAAAGCTTGCATTTTTGTCCGTGGGTAAGTTTGGAAAGTTGATCCTATCTGGGACAAAACTCCTTGTTGAAATCGTGGATTTCTGCACAGCTGAAGGCAATAATCCTCCCATTCTTGATGTGGTGATGAGAGTTACCTCCATGCACAGCCAACTTTGTTGACTCCTCAGGAGAGGTTGGGTTTGTTTGCTTGCCAGTGCTAGTGAATACTTTAGAATTAGTGAAAATTTCATGTTCTAGCTCAATATAATAGTAAATACAATGTATGTCTACAGAAATTGCAGTTACATTGGGAGAGTTTCCAGCGCAAGGAAAGGAGATTTCAGCGCTGCTCCGAGGCAGGGCAGAGGAGATGAGAAGTTTCTGTGGAAACGAATATGGTGACGGTGTGCTTGTGACCAGTTCCAGAGTTTGGGGGTTTGGGTCAGCTTTGGGTCTCTGAGCTTCCGGAAGACGTGAGAGGGAGGCTGGCACGCAGGTAAAGGAGGCGTTTACCTCTATGGGTTGGCAGTCCACTCTACTCCCAAAACCCAGGACCCCAGTACGGCTTTTTGGAGTAAATGCAAAGGCATATGACAGTGGATTGGCGTGGACAGTTGTGCAGTCTGTTGACTGCACACGACGAGACCAGGGACAGAAGATGTGGGTACCCATGCTCGCAGGCTGAGCAGCCAGTCCTGGGGCTGTGCGAAAGTGCAGGAAGAAGCAGCGTTTGAGATGCTCTAGGGTAAACCTCCTGCTTTCCCTTTGCCACCCTCCCAGAGGTGGTGTCACACCTAAAATTGCAGATGTTGTGGTTACCTACACACCTGTGTGGGCAAACAACCCAAGCTCTCTCAGGATGTTCTCAATCACTTACTGGATGTCTGTATTTTCATCTACCAGATTAATCTTGTTCATGAGGGATGAAATCTCTTACCTCTGTGGAACAGGGCTCAGCCTCCAGGTCTCTTTGAACCTTGCCATCTGAAGAGGCTCTCAGGAGGCCCTGGGAACAGATATGGATGCCTTCACCTCCACTTCTAAGGAGCAGGTCATTGCTGCACTGTGGTCCCCAGCAATCCCACACTTGTTACTCTTTTTTTTTTTTTTCTTTAATGAAACTGGCCAGAAAAGAATAATGGCTTTACTGTGCCTGCCCCTCTGGCTGGGATAAGACACATTTCCAGGAGAGCACAGGGGACATTAGCCTGTCTCCTGCCCTGTTGAGCCTATTTGGGGGTTGCAAAGGGAGCCTGGGCACAGCAACTATTGATCCTAATCCCTTTTTCCCCTGCCACGGAGACTCTGAAGCTTCTGCTGGCCCATTACTGTCCAGTGAGGGTTCTGGTTTCCCATAGTCCAGATGGGTATTAGCAGTGGCAGAAGTTGTCTGGGTGAGAAGCAAAGAAGAGATATAGCTGGAGGGCAGCTATTACATCCAAAAAGATGAATAAGAGGGAAAAAAAAAAAAAAAGAAAAAACCTAATAAAGCGCTAGCAAACTTCCTGGGGGAATGGAAAGAAGGGAAATAGACTTTCAAAGAGCAGATGTGACTTGCAAGGCAAGCACTTGCAAAGATACACTTCCATTTAGCAAGCAGTTGCAGCCATTTATGATACTGCTGCCCTCTGGCTGTTTGTAACCATGCCGTGGCTGGACGAGGGGCCAGCAGGATGGAGCTTGCTGGACATCCCATCATCCTCTTCAATATGAAGTCTGACTGCTCTGCTTAAGCCACCTCCTGCAGCAGCTCAAACCTACCCCCAGACTTTGCCCTGAGGCATCTCAGGATGGCCATTTTGTTCCCCTGATGCAGTCCTGGGAGCTACAGTGTCTCCCAGAAAGGCCCAGGTGAAGAACTGGAGGGAGCTGGTCCTAACTTCTTCCACTGCTTTCCAAGGACATGCACGATGAATCTGTAGCATCCTGGGCTCTGACCACAGGAACCTCCGCGCTGCCTGCGGCACAGCGATGCTACCTTTGCCTGAGCTTTGACGTCGGCTGTGATATACCGCATCCCCCCTGGCCTCCGGGATGCCACCAAGCATTGGTTTCTTAACTTCAGAGCTGTCCAGATGGTTAGAGATAATGTACGAGCAATAATGGATTACTTTGTGTCGCCAATCAGTATTTATTTCCCTTACTTCTTCCCTAAACTGTGAGTTCTTGAAAGTGTTGTCATGACTACTGAAGAGTGAACTTGACTCACTTCAGCAGCCTTTGTTCCCTCCGAGTGAGCTGATCTAAAATTTGTCAAAGCTTTCTTGTCACCGGCTGCAAAAATATTGTATCTATTTCTTGAGAGGAACTTCTTTTGCAAGTCTCTCTCAGCTGTATATAAAGGGCACAGCAACAGTCCAAGCCTGCCATAATGCAGTGATTTTAATGCTCCTGGGTGCTCTCAGCAAACAACTCTTGAATTGTTCCCTTGTTTCCAGCAATCTTTCTGCCACATATCAAAAGGTCAATCTTCTATGAGGTCTTCTGTAATCTCTCCGCTCAGATGTGTTACAATATATTCTGATCAATGGTTAAAATTGGCGTCTTTTTATTTTAATGGAACCTCCACTGGAGAATAAATTCCAAAAGGGTTTTCAGGAGCACTGAAATATATATCGTGGTTTTGGCTCAAATTAATGCATGACATAATTCCACTAAAATCAATGAAACTGTACTCCGGGATGCTTCTCGACTGCTGATGTTAAAGCTGTACGGCTATAGTTTATTGTTACTTATTGCTTATCCCTAATCTTTTTTAATATGATCTGAGTCCTAGATCTATCATGAGGAATTCCCAAGGGCTTCATGGGGGTTTGAGCAACTCATGTTGAAATCGATGGACAGAAGTGAAGAGAGGAGAGTTACCCCACGCCCGGGTGAGTATTTAAGTTCCTGATCTCACTGTGATACCAGTACATGGGGGAAACAAGCAGATGCCCTCACGAGGAGTAGAGTCAAAACAGATGATGTAGAGCTATGGCAAATATTGATTTCCATAGCTATCAACATTAACAAAATTAAACTCTTGCTACTAGGAAAGCTACTTAAACTATAGCTATTCAATAGATAGTCCTTTCACAATTCTTAAAATAATAATTATTAAATTCAAATGTGCAGGAAAAAAAGAGAAGACGTGCAAATACAGAATTGAGGCGGAACAAGGCGAGATAGGGGTCAGAAGAGTTTGCAAGACTGAATTGCTCTCTGTCACAACGATGCTCAGATCTCCGCTCTCCAAGAAGGTGCGTTGTTCCTACTGCAAAAAGGTTTTGGGAAACATCATGCCTTGAAACGGTAGTTTAGATCTCTGCAGAACAGATGAAACCCCTCAGCAAATTCTCTCGAATTTAATGGGGATAATATAAGTTAAATCTCATTCTATAAAAAGATAAGTAGAAAGAAGAACGTTCCTTTACTTCTATGTTTTCTTGTAGTGTTTTAGTTGCCTGGACATATATATCACAGTAACCTCCTTTAGTTTGTTGTACTCACAGCCTTTTTTTTCCTTTGGACTTCACAGCTTTCAAATGTGTGTTAATATTAGTACCTCTCGTCCAGCTATTGACTTAAGCGTATTTGCAGATGAAAAAAATTCTTCATAGCTTACTTTCTACAGTTGCTTATTCATTTTGTTGTTGTTAGTATTTTTCTTCTCTAAACATCTTTTCATTGAAGAATTTCTGATTCTTCTGAAACTGGCCACACATGGGCTCATAAAGTTGATGTGTTAAAAGAGCACCCTGCCTCACTGAAGGTCTTGAGTCTTTTTACAGTGCATTAATCCTGTCAGGATCTGAGTTTCATGATCTACATCAGAAAAGCAAGCATCACTCACTATTAACTGCATGAGGATTGGAAATGGCAGTTTTGTAACGCTCTGGATGGCCTTGGAGGCTGGTGTTGCAGCACCTAACATACAAATGAAAACATCACTTGGATGTCCAGCTGAAAGATAGTTCAGAAATACTCCCCAGCACCAACCACTGCATCAGGTATAGCAGAGAAGCTGCAAACTTTTCTGGCTTCTCACTGACTCTTCTTCCAAGCTGGAGTGATCTATTGCTCAGCATCACCACCCATGGCATCTGCCTTCACCTCTTCTTCCATTTTGGGGGAGATCTTGAATTCAAGGGAAAAGGAGAAATGTATTTCCATCTCAGGAGAAGCCAGGATTTCAAAAACACTCCCCATCTTTTTGAAGGCAAAATGGATTCTCTGATGTTTGGTGCAAACTTGCACCTCTCCCAGATGATGAATGGGATGGAGGGATGCAGGGGGACATGGTGGAATCTGAGACTGAGGTCTTCTTTCTGTTTGCATCCAAGCTTTGCTCATCTTCCTTGCCTCAAGTTTGGAGGAATCCATAGACTGTGGTCCTACCCCAAACCTGCCTCTTTGATGGAGAGAGTACAACATCATCAAGCTTGTCCTACTCTGAAAAGTCCAGCTTTGATGGTGTCCTCTTTGCATTCGTACCCACCAGAGATTCCTTTGAGTCAAAAAAGAAAAGTTAAGACTAGATATTGGATAAGAAACATTTCCCACATGAGGACAGTCAAGAAGTGGAACCTGTTACCCAGTGAACCCATGCCATCTCCAACCTTGCACATTTTCAAGACCAGACTAGATAAAGCCCTGAGCAACCTGGTCCAGCCACACAGCTGACCCTACTTTGAGCAGGAGGTTGGACTAGAAACCTTCTGACGTCCCTTCCAAACTGAATTACCCTACGATCCCATCATACTATGATCCTGTGGTCTTGTTAGGAAGTAGCTCAGCGGTTCCAGGAGGTTCCAAGTTTGTAAAGAGGAATTCTCCTGTGAGGAAGTCGAAGGTACAGACACGGGGCCTCTGTCCCACTGTCCATCAGGACAACCTCTTTGCAGCCCTTGGGCTTCTTCAAATCTTGCAGCCTGCAACGCTTCCTTTGTCTTGAGGACTCTTTGCCTTTTCTCCTAAAATGCACCGATAGTGAGACCATTGGTGAGGACTGTAATGGCTGGGAAGAGATTTCTCAGCACTGACCTTTTGCATAAAACTGTGGAAAAGTGTTCCCACTTACTTTCCTTCTCTGCTCTCCTCTTGTTAAAGTAGAGACAATTTAGAGTCGCAATATTTGTAAATGATTTAGCCCTGTGCTGTGCTGAGCCACTAAAATAATCATTGGTTCTCCCCCAGATTAGGACTTCATGCCAATGGGGATTTAGACATGGGGTAGGCTGGTCTTTTGAACTCCCTATTGCAGGTTTTACCCTCCCCCTTTACCCCCCTCTGTCAGGGTTTTCCCCCCCCCCCCCCCCCACCTCTTCCCTCTGCAGGAAAATGCAATAATTCACCTGACCCCATTTCTGGATATATTCTCAGGCACTGAAGAGCTTGACCACTCACTGTTAATCAATAGAGTTGGAGTGTAGCCATCAGCCTATTACTGTTTCAAGCTTCTTCAAAGCAAAAAGATGTCTGGAAAAATTAAAGGCAGAGATGAAATACATACATTTCTCTGGTAATATTTCAGAGGCAAGGGCAGAGCGGTAGCTTTCTTTTTTAAGCCTGTACCCTATATATAAAATATATTTGAAGGATTTGGAGAATGAAGAAAAATTAAAATAATTAAGGAGCTGACAGAATTGATTTAGAGTCCGAGGAAAGAGGCAAAGAATTCAACATGTTCAGTGTGGCGGAGCACGTCTGGCAGGGACACGAGCGCTGTCTGGAAATGCCCTGAGCACGGCAGTGTGAGTCCCCGTCTAACCAACCCCTGGCTCTGCTCCAGGGAGCTGCTGGGCCAACATGCTTGCACCTGCACCTGGGGCTGCTCTGAACTAGTGGGAAACCAGGCTTGGCTGCAGTGGCCTCCTGAGGGTGCCAAGACCCATCGTTAAGGAGTGCTGTGGTCCAGGGGTTAGAGCTTTCCAAAATTAAAGTCGAGCCAGGCCTCAAGCTTGGGTTCTGGTCCCTCGCGGGGGTGGGGTTCAGGTGTCATGTGTAAACACTCTCCATGCAGAGGAGGTCTCTTGGAGCAGCCAAAGCAAAGGATGTAAAATTCCTAAGAATGGGTTGAAAGAGGGAGCAGTTTTCATTGGCATGATGGCATCTTGGCTTGCCTGGCCTGTCTGGAGCTGGCCAAACCTGTACCGCTCGCTTTCCTTCACCTGCAGGGACATCAGCAAGAGATAGAAGTTGAGAGAGCTTGGACTAGGCAAGTCAGGGATGTGTAAAACCTCTCCATAAGTAGCTATTGCAGCAGGGTGGTTATTTTAAGAAAAGCAGCAGTTACTCTAAGCACATCTGTGCTCGAGTCAGCAGATGGAGGATGCATAATTTAAAGCAGGAGTGACCAGACTAAGGTTTTTCCATCTGCCTTTCAAGTTGTCCTGGTTTCGGCAGGGATAGAGTTAATTTCCTTCCTAGTAGCTGGTACAGTGCTGTGTTTTGGGTTTAGGAGGAGAACAATGTTGATAACGCACCGATGTTTTAGTTGTTGCTGAGCAGTGCTTACACTAGTCAAGGAGTTTTCAGCTCCCCATGCTCTACCGACCGAGAAGGCTGGAGGTGCCCAAGAAGCTGGGAGGGGGCACAGCCAGGACAGCTGACCCCAACTGGCCAGAGGGACATTCCATACCATGGGACGTCATGCTCAGTACCTAAACTGGGGGAAAGCTGGCCGGGGGGGCCGCTGCTCGGGGACTGGCTGGGCATCGGTCGGCGGGTGGTGAGCAATTGCATCGTGCATCCCTTGCTTTGTATATTCTTTTATTATATTATTATTATTGTTATTATTGTTATTATTATCATTATTATTATTATTTTATTTCAATTATTAAACTGTTCTTATCTCAACCCATGAGTTTTCTCACTTTTTTACTCTTCCCATTCTCCCCCCATCCCACCGGGTGGTGCTCAGTTGCTGGCTGAGGTTAAACCACGACACAAGTGCTGTAGGACGAATCTGCTCACATCAAGTAAGACTCATCCAGTGGCTTCACTTCCAACTGGCAAGCTGTGCAAGCCCAGGCCTCCAGAGCTTCTTCCCTCCTCTCTGAGAAAGGAGAATCTTCTCTTTCGCATTTCATGCACCTCTTCTTTCATTTCAGTAGTAAGAATCTTAACTCACCATCAGGAGCTCTGTCCTTGTTTGGATTAGGAGCCCAGCACAAAAGCACTTGATGTTTCCCAGGGAGCAAGTTTACTCTGCACCTCCACTCTGATAGTCAAGAGACCTTCACAGAAGCTAACTTAATTTCAGTGTAGTTAACGAGTCCTTTCTCTTCCGCAAAAGCTAATTCAGTTACATGCATTTCACTGCAGATGAGCATGCACTTTATTGCACATGAACCATTCAGATGAGATTCGACACGGGAGATGGCTGGACATTTTTCACTGAAACACTTGGATTTTTCCCATGGAAAATGCTGGTTTACATCAAAGAAAGCTAACATTCAAAAGCTTCCAGAGAAAACAACTTGAAATGTTTTTTTAGTGAGGAAAATTTTATGTGGAAGGCATTTAAACACACAACTTAGGAGATCCCAAAGCTCTGTTTATGTGTATTTTTTAATTGCCTTTTGGATTATTTCATAACACAACACGCCGCGGCATCAAAACCTCCAAGTGCACTGATAACATCCACCCTGTGCTATGCTGCGTGCTAGCACCGGCCCCTGAACAAGCCAGCTAAGACCAGAGCTCCTCTGCAGCAATGCTGCAAAGACAGAAAAGCTCCAGGCTCCAAGAACTTCTCACCTAATGGGAGAAACAGCAAGACAGAGCAATGGATGTGGAGACGACTTGGAAAAGAAAGCTGGTGGAATCTCCATCCTTGGAATTTTTTTAAGACTGGGACAGACAAAGCCGTTATCAACATGATCCAGCATTGGGGATAGTCCTGCTTTGAGCAGGAGGTTAGATTCAAGACTTGCAGAGGTCCCATTCATCCATCATCTCTTTGAATACCTCCAGACTCTCTTTTTACTCAGTCTAATAAACATTTGGACATCAGAGATGCCATTTCTGCAGTGATAAGTTTCACATGTCTAACTTTGGGTGGGATTTTTGCTCACCTCCCTTAGCGAGATCAGCCCACATTCTCCTTTATTTGCAATGTCTGCCTCTGTCCCAAGGAAGTGCTTTTCCTCTAATGTGATTAGGAGCCGCACCCCGCAAGCTGGCTGCCAGGTACCCATTGGCAAGCTGCCTAGAAAGCAAAAAATTGGGGTGGAAAAGTGGATTTTCCAGTGGTAAGAGCTAACTGCACGCTGGTCTCACTTTAAAATGTTTGCAAAGCTGAAATATCTGTGGCATAAGAGATTCAGAGAAAGAGATTCCTCCTCCTCTCCACCCTGCTGCAAGGATGTATTTTTCATTAAGTGGGTTTATGAAAGTTGTTACTCACTCCAGATCAGTTTGGCCACTTGAAAGCTGCCATAGGCTATAATCCTTCTTATGCCTTTTGCAGCTACTCAGCCATCTGGACAGCCAAAAAGAGGCATCTGTTCACTCTGGTCTCTTGCTGGGAGGGAGACGCTCCTCTGTGAGCTGAGAACCAGCGGAGTTTGTCCTGTAATTTTGACTCCACAGCATGATCACTCAAACCTAGCATCACGTGAAAGGTTTGGTCACTAACAGGATGCATCTGTTGAAAGTGCCCTGGAAAAATTTGAAGTCTCCTCCCGAAGTTAAAAACGTGGGCAGGGGCAGAGATATCAGTAAATGCTTTGCCAGCAAGTGGAGAAGGACTGGGGAGAGCAACACCACCCTGAGAGCAGAACCGCTGTCATGGGTCTAAAGGATGCCCCAACAAGGTGGTCCCATGGACTTATATGAACTGCATATGGCTGGGATTGAAACGGGGCAAAAGGAGGAAAGGCACCTACTTTACTGAAGACAGGTGACCATAAGAGAAGCTTGTAAGATAGCAGTGTTCACCACGAGAGATATGTAGAGCTGCAAGAAAGGTCTGTAGCATGTGCTCAGAAGCAGGACCAATTCTTAGACCCCCTTTGTAGGCTTTCTCAAACCTACTTCTGATCCCTGCTCCCAGAGAGGGCCTTAAATATTCACAGCAAGTTCCAAGCATTTTCCCAGCCTTTAGTGTTTCCTAACTACCAGACTAAATCCTTCTTTTTCTTTTCCTTTTGGGGTTTTTTTCTTTTTTTTTTTTTTTTTGTTCTGTCCTGCCCTTCCTTAGTGGATGTCAAGAGCATTCAGTCAGTCCTACATGTCACAATGCTTTAGCTACTGGGAAGCTGATCTTTTCCTTACCTCCCAGCCCTGTCCGTTCTAAAATAAGTTAGCCCAGTTCATTTTAACCTTCCTTATGCTTTGTGCTCTCTAGATGAGTTAGTCTTCTTCCCATTTGGACACACTGTCCAATTTCTTGAGGTCCATTTCAATGGAAGGGACCCAAGCCTGGACACCAAACTGCGTCCAAGACCAGCCCAGTACAAAGCCCATGGCAATTCTCCGTGTCTCATAGCAGAGACTAAGTCACTCACCTCCACCCTACGGGAGAAGAAGCCAACAGACGCCAGTCCAAATGTCTCCACCATGTGGCCTGGAGATTGGGAAGGAGAATTTTGTCACAGTCTTCCTGGATTATTTTACCAGGAGATGTCCAGATAATTTAAAGGGTACATCAGCGCTACTGGTAACTTAGGAGAGGACCCGTGGACCAGAGGACCACCTTCCAGAATGACTGGTCCTACCAGCTACCAGATCTAGAGGTCCAGGAATTGCTGAAATGCCCAATGATCCCATTATTTTCTCTAGGTCTTGCCTCTGGTTGCTTCTGTTAAATGCTTGAGACAATCTTCTCCTGTCACGGTGGCTGAGTTGCTGGAAGGGTTTATCTCCACTTTTATCTTCGTCCACCTCTCTTCTCCTCCTGGGCCGCAGAGCAAGTATGTGCATCTTCATGTATAAAATAACAGCTCATCTTCTTTCAACCTACTGAAAAAACTACAGCTGCCTCAGCAACCCCTTCCTGCCTCCAGGCCATAAGGCTGGCGAGCAGAAATGTGGAAAGAAGGACCAAGAGACAAGAAAAGGGAGTTTTACTATAACAGATGTCAATACACTTGAGGAGCGCATGTTTGCTTTCACTGGGCTTGATTCCAGTGTATGTTCTCCTAATTATCCAGCACCGGGACCTCGCGGTGTGTATGAGCACTGGGGGCTGCATGCGATGGAGCTGAGTCAGCTCGTTGGGCTTCCTAGCTAAAGCTGCTTGAAAATGTATTTCCTGAAGTGGTTTCCCTTCGGGAATGGTTTGGGTTCGTCACTGTTTCAGGGGAAATGCTGTAGATGTTCATTGTGGGGAGGGTAATCATAAAGGATGGCTTTCCCCTGGAAATGTTTGGCCCTATAAAATGAAATGAGGGACAACCCCTGCCTCTGGGTTTTATCATACTCAATTTATGCCAGTATTATTATATTAGGGTATATCTGCTAGTGGTAGCTAGACACTATCAGAATAAAATAGTTCAAAGGCATTTCCAAACTGGCCTCTCCCTGGGACATTCATTCCACGGGGAACTTTTTACTTTTCATCTTTCCACAGCAAAACCTTGCTCTGAACTGCCAGTGAAAATTTGCAATCTCCACCCCGTGCTGCCGCCGACCCTCAGAAGAGCAGCAAAGGGGAAGGGATGCTCAGCCGTTCCTGAACCCGATGCGTAACAGAGTCGTCTCTCCTTTGCATGCCTGAGGTGCTGCAAGCTCTCTGCAGGCGCAACAGCACCCGGCTCCTCCGACAAACTCCCCTGCCCTGCAGCGCTTTGCTGCCTTGCAAGAGGGGAGTTTGTCCTAAAGAAGGACGTTTTTCCTTTCCCTGGGAACATTTACAGCAGAGAGAAGGAGCCAAATGCAGAAGAGGCCTGGGGAGAATTGCATAATGTTGGTGAGTCTTCTCCTGTCCTTCTTTCATCGGCGTCTCATGCCCTGGGGATTCCCACATCGCTGGGGGCCCAGGACCACAGTGGCAAAGCAAGCCAGAGCTCACTGAACTCATTTAAGAAATTGAATCTTTTCCCTTTTCTCAGTAGCATTGCCTCCTCTGGCAACCTTACATGGGATCTGAACTGTCCTGCTCTGTACCTTTAGCATCCCTACATGGGACCCGAACCTCTTCCAAGGCTGCATCCCAGCTCACCTATCCTTGGTCCAAGGCAGGCGGACCAGCTCAGCACCGAATTGTCACGTCCCAGTTTCCCTTCTCACCAGCCTGAGTCCATGCAGTTCTCACAGAGGCTTCACAACCTTCTTCCCCCTCCCAGATGTCCATGCTGGACAGCACTGGCCATTTTGCAAGGTGACCCATGTCCTATCATGGGCATTCCCAGAGCAATGGAGAAAGAGGTTGCAGTGCTTGAGGGCAGGCGTGGTGGCTTCTTTCCGTCACAGGAGCTGATGGGATCGACTCCCCCATCACATTACAATGCCCAGGTGATGACTGCAGCTCCCTCCTGAAGCCCTCTCACACACACGTGCACCTTGCTCGTCCCTTAAATTCTGCACACCTTTCCCTTGCGCCCAAAAACCCTTAAAGAAATCCTCCTTTCTCCTCAATCTCCTTTCCACCTTATAACAAACTAAAACAGCTGTGCAAAATGCATTCCTGGCGCTATAATGACTGCAGATACTCAAGTCTTGGGGGCTTTAGTGGGGCTGTTTGATTGTAACATCTGCCTTTCATGGCACACTAAAAACACAGGAGTGCCGGCAATGAATCGTGTGCAGTGTGATGCTGGATGGGGCACGAATTGCCAAGCAGCACGTTACAGGCGCGGGCACTGATGAGTTTCAAGAGAGAAGCTGCTTTAGCTCAAAGAGAGAAGCTGCTTTAGCTCGCCGTTGGGTCTGGGGTTGTAGGTGGGTTTCCATCTGTCCTCCCATGCCACGTGTGGGTACGTTGTTATAGCCCCCCGAGAAGCATCATCTGTTTGGATGTGATGGATCTGAGGATGTGGTGGCGCAGTGGGACTGGGGGTTCGAAGGGCTGGAGGCCCCGTTTAGCTGCAGACAGCTCATACATGAGCAGGCAGCAAAGCCTTCCCTCGCACATGAGTGTCCCAAACACTTGGATACAGGATAACTCACCCCTGCCTTCACCTTAAAAAGCCACCAACCCTTAACCCTGGAGGAGGTCTAGCCTGGGGAGGCTTTCTCAGTTTTCTCCCCTCTTTTGGCATGCTGAGGTCAAGTAGGTCGTCATCCTGGAAAGGCAGCTTAAAAAAAAAAAAAATCTTTCTCATTTTTTTCCTGGATTTCTATGCCTCCAGAGAAAGGGCTTCTTTGTGACTTGTGGTTAGTTTAAAAAGCTCTTCAACAGGACCCTGATTTTCCCAATTACCTACTGTTCCGCCATAGCAGCTCTGTTGAACTCCTTCCTCTCTCTAGATCTCCCCCAGGGTATGTTCACCACTTGTTTGATTCAAGGATCTCCATATTTGCCTTGCACATGATTTGCAAAATGCTGGACTGAAAGACACCTTGAATAGGACGATTGTAGTCATGAGATTTCACTCAAAACATACATTTTTGAAGGCTGGCATGAACTCAAAATGGGGTATATAGCATCAAATCATGGTTCAGCTCTTGGTAAGAAAGGTCTTCTCCAAGCCAAAGCTATTTAGGTGGAATAACGAACCCAAAGCAAAGCAAACTGTGGACTCGTAGGCACTGGCTGGTTATAGGTATAAGCAATACTCCAGATGTGTGCGCTCAGAGCAGCTCAAACCAGTGCAAACGTTGAGCATTTTTTGTTTCCTCCTTCAAAAAGAAATAAAGACGTGAAGTTTGGGTGAAATCTCTGTCCATCTGTCTGTCCTGGAACTTCTGAACCTGGTGGACCACCAAGTTCTCAACAAAATACCGCAGACAAGGAAAAGGGCCTTAGAGATGACAGTGTCCTGGGACCTGGCAGGCACACTGGCTGGTGGAAGAGAGAAACCCACTTTATCCCTCAGCTCGTGTCCGCTCTAACAGGATTAACCACTGATAAAATTTGGTTCTCGCTGTTTCCAGTCAGTTATAAGCAGCAGATGCTGCAGGGAGGGAAGTAGCACTGGAAAAGTGGCATCTTGTGAAACGTGCAGAGATTTTAAATTTCTCTTTATCCTCCAAGTGGCAAAGGATGAATCGATTTTTGTGTGTGTGGTTTTTTTGCTTTTAAAGGGGAAAGGCTGTATGGTTCTCCCACGGCAGCAGGGTCCTGGGGGGAGGGAGGCAGGTTCAAATCCCTGAGCAGAATTTAACCTATTCAGCAAAAAAATTCCAAATTTTGCCTGAATGCAGGCAGGACCAAGGGAGATAATTCAGACCGCTACAAATTCTCCTCGGAAGACCTTCTGCAAAGCTGCTTTCGTTTCCAAGCTACTTTGGAGATGTGAAAGTACCAGAAGGATATTTTCAGCCTAACATGAAAGCACCATTTTTTTCAAGCAGAGGAAAATTATTTGATGGGGATTTTTTTTTCTTTTCTGTGCACTGCCCAAGGAACGTGCCGTCATTTCGTCCCCATGCCAAACCTTCCTTATTTACATGTACTCCCTGGAGGGGATTGACTAAGCCTTCCATTACTCAACAGCATCTTGGCTCCTGCACAAAACCACTACAAGGTTGGGAGGACCACAAATATATAACGTTACACTGAATGGGGACAGGGAAGGTGCTGTCAACTGAAGATGACTTTGTTTTCCACCCTAATCTTGCTAAATAAATTAAGGAATATTAATTTTGCTGTCTTGAGTGGATCCCAGGAAGGACTCTTCCTAAATCTGGGAAGTTATGATCTGATGCAGCACTGCTGCAAATAAATGACTTATGCTTCAAAATTTATTGATTTTTGTCACTTCACCCTTCTTCTGCCTGGAAAGCATCCCACCAGGTCCTGAACTCTGCTACCTCCTGGCAGAAAAACTTCAATACGGGTTGTAATAAACACAATTATTTTTGGCTTCATTGTATTTCTAAGAAAGCCGCAAACAACATAAACTCAGGTATAAAACCCCAGGATATCTGAGACAGACGAAATAGAAAAGCGCTGCATGTGGCAAATACAATCTGACAGCTGCAAAATAAATAATTCCTGGCTATCAAGGAATCGGAGCAGAAATCAGGCTACAGCCATAATCTCTGGGCTGTAAAGAAAAGGACTTAAGAAGCTCGGGAACAGGAGTTTATCACCACGTTGCACATTTTCCATCTCTGCTGTCAGATGAAGCAAACTGCTGTCCACAGCCATACCTGTTCCCAGGGTGTCCCGGGCTGAGATAACTTTTATGCAATTCCCCTGCCGTGGCAGTAACAGCTGTTCTGCATCTTCTCTTCTTAATCTGGCTGACACAACGAGAGACCGAGTGCCTTTAATTAACAAGGAGGGAATAGGATGAACTAAACCTTAAGGTCTGAGTCGTGAACAATTGAAAGCATTTAGACAAGTCTTTTTCCCTGCAGCGTGGTGTTATTATTAATTATAATGATCAAACGGGCCGATATTCCTCCGGATCCATGGCAAGGTATTAAATATTGCAGGGGAATAAGCGTGCACTTTCAATCCACAAGAAAGGCTTAAAATGATACTGGTCCCTTTAGGTCCTGGCACAAAGCATCGATGTGCACGCTCCCAAACTTTGCCAATCCCTCTGGCTGCTGTGGAGGAGAAGTCCTGCTCCCACCGATCCCATGGCCAGCAAAACACAGAGATATTGTGCTCCGTGATTAACCAGCATGTCAAGGATGTGAAATGCCTTCCTTCAGAGATTTGCTCAGCTTTATAGCTAGACGGCAAGGGATGGTGTGCACACAGGCGAGGTGTCAGAGAGATGGGTTGGGTGAGCAAGAGACAATGCTTTGCTCGTGCTCCCAGGGCACTGGAAGCTCCTGTCTCAGCACTTCTCAACCACCCTTGTCCTGGAGTCCGACACTGACGGAGCCAGGAGCTAAAACCTCTGCGGTTCAGAGATTTTGAGTGTTTGATCTGTGGGTCCCATCAGCAGAGGTTGGAAGGGAACCGGATCGCAACTTGTGGATTGTGTTTGTTACATTGGACCTGTACTCATCCTTCACTGCATCGCTTGGCTGCAGGAAGAGGTGCATTTTTGCCCACTGATGATGCCTTTAATGAAGAGGGGTTGTTGGGAAGAGTGCACCTAGCAGTTGTGGAAAACCTCATTAAAAAAAAATATTTTGCTCAAGAGCTCCAGCATTAATCAGTCACCATTTTATGATTGGGAATGAGCTGTCCATAGGGATCGGGAGGGCCCTTGTGGTTCCTGGTGTAGCACAGGGAGAGATGGACTTCCTAGGATAACTGGATGTTGTCTCTAAAAGGTGTCCCTTGAACTGTGGCAACAGCACTGATTTCTCCTCTTTTCCTGCGGCACACGGTATGTCATCGTGGCTTTTCCTCTTCCATGCAGAAGAATGATGTTTTTTCCAAGCACCATTTTCACTGCAGCACCAGGTTTCTGGAACCACAGACTGCTGATGCTGTGGAGGATGCACCCAGTACTCAGTTGCTTCATACCACCCTGGTGACAGCGCTGTCAGCAATGCGTCATGGAAATCTTCCTCCTCATGTTCAACCCACCTTGTGCTGGACCAAAGCTGGGGCTGAGTGGCTTCTTCTCCTGAGGTCTCTTCTCCATCCCTCTTCCCAACACCACCACCTCTTCCGTCTGAACACTGCTCCCCCATGAGAGACTGAGGTCAGACTGGCAGGCTCCATGGATCATTTTTTTACATCTCTTAGACAGAGATGCTACTTGCTGTTCTCCAGTCGTACTCCATCCCTGTGTTTGACTTTAATTCAATTTCACATGTTGCCTCGGATTTTGCGTGGTTTAGTACTCAAGAACAGGGTTATCTATCCCAAGCAGAGCTGACCTTTCACCCTCAGATTAGTAATTCCCATTTCATTACCCACATTTTCCCCAGGTTTCAGAAAGAGAGACAACACTGAGTGTTTATTTGGGCCATACATCCCTTCTTCATCTCCACTTGGGCTCTACCACTTATTTTCCCTATCCCCATATTCCTTATATTCCCAATTACCTTTC
The DNA here is from genome assembly GCF_000699105.1 of Pygoscelis adeliae. Classification (NCBI taxonomy): domain Eukaryota; kingdom Metazoa; phylum Chordata; class Aves; order Sphenisciformes; family Spheniscidae; genus Pygoscelis; species Pygoscelis adeliae. Next base: position 911,616 of record NW_008825611.1, read on the forward strand.
CAAAGCTCCGATTTGTCCAGTGAAGTCTGGACCTGTCACCCGGGTACCCATTTTCAGAGATTTTCCAACATGCAGTAAAGCATTTTGAAAACCTGTTTATGGTCTCACTGACTTGAATTTCTCAGCACTGCTCCTTAAGGAACCTCAGTTTGGGGTCCTGCTTTGCCTCCATCACCCAGCTTGATCTGAACTGACATATGCATGTTGGTTCCAAGCTCATTTTCGATCGCGGTCTCTAAAACCTCTTCTTTTCTTTCCAAAATAAAGTCTGAAGTACCTTCCCCTCTGTGACTCACTGTGATATTATGTGCCCTGCCTCATTACACGTTACACCAGTAATCTTTTTCTCAGCTGAAAACACCACTGTCAATGATTTTGTATTGTTGGCTAGGTTATTGGCAAAAATGTTATGGCCAGAAGGAGCCCTTCAGGAGGACCCACAATGTCCATGTGTTATTTTCGCATCAAGCTCTGCACTGATTTTGGTCAGGAAGCCAAGGAGCAAATCCGTGACCCATCCCTTCCCATGTAGTGTTGGGGTTGGAGAATGATTTTTGGACAGGTTGGAGAATGTCCATGATTTTTGGACAGGCAGCACCATACAACGTTCCTGCACCAAGTGACATGCTCAGCTTGGCTTCCCACCATTGCCGCCTCCTCTCACCCACCCACCCACTCACATTCTATTTATTTAAGCCCCCAGAGAACAAACCAGGAGAGAAAAAAATTATCCCTGAGGCAGCATAGAAAAAGCAAAGCGATTCTGGCCAGAAAGTTTGCAGAGCCCCAAAAGGGTTGTGGCTAGGACCGCATCGGAGGATGCATACTGCCTCTCCAACACTTATCTCATCGAGGCAGAGCTATCACGCCTCTCCCACACACCAGCCCTCCTGCAGCCCGGCAGGGTCTGAAGCACAAAATGGCCTCAAACTTAAAAGGGAATTATTTATTTATCCTGCTGTGAGATGTTTTTAATTAAGGTTGCAGCCAGAACTCAGCCTGGTATTCATAACTGGCGTTAAGATGCCTAATTATCAATTCAAAAGCCTATGAAATTTGGATGGGCTGTTCTGCAAAGTGCTGCCGTTATGGTAATTAAATTGGGTAGGATAAAATTTCTGGAGTGACACCCTCACTCAAAAGGACTCAGCGACCCATTGACTCTCCAGCTGACCCCCGTATTGCCTACAGAGACCAGGAAGGTCTTCAAGGTCTTAAGCCTCTGGCTCCTGGAGTCATGGGAACCTTCGCTACCACGAAAATAACAACAGCTGAGTGCTCTTGATTACAGGGAAGGGTGCAACACCATCTCCGGGTCCAGTGTGCACAAAGCAAAGTAAAAAAGCCAAATTATTCCTGTGTCTGGGAGGGGTTGCATGTCTTTGGAGCCAGTCTCAGCTGTCTGGTGTATTTGACTCATGGCTTGAACCTCCATGATTGGTGCGAGCAAACAACTTAAGAGGAGCGTGCAGTAATATACTCAGTCCAAAAATGCCACGAGACATATTCCTGGCTTGAATATGGAGGGAGGGATATAATCCCGGCCCACTCTGAAGCACTTTTCATCAGGTGAGGTTTTCTTTCCCTTGCAAGCCTCTTTTTCCGTTTTGATGTGATTTTAAAAAAATATATAATCTAAACAGTTACAGAAATTTTTCATCTGTTTGAAAACCACAATGAGCAAATATTTTAGGAACAGTTGCTGTAAGAAAAAAAAAGCTGTGGAAAAAAAAGAAAAAAGCAAGGATTTTCTTCAGGGGAAAAAAAAAACGCCTCTTCATCCGAAGCCCATGTTTTTTGGCCTTTTTCTTAAGGAAGGGAAAAAAGACACGGTTCAGAAAAAGCTGAACACTCAAAAGGGTGTGAAATGAGATGGCGTGAGCATTAGCCTTGTGCTGACTCCTTTAAAGTCTCAACTTACCTAATAGCTCTGTTTCTTTTCCGATAGGAGACAGAGAAAACAATTTGTACAAATGATTGCTTGGAGAAAGGCCACAGCCATTTGTATATGCTAATCAGGTTGTACCTGCCAATCATATCTTATTTTCAGTAGTATCTGTGGTTTGCAAATGCAGAGAGTCAGAGCAGGGTACCTATTCATAGACACAAACCAAAATAGATGTATTTTCTCTGGTCAGAGGCACCACAAAAGCATCCTTCTTACAATTATGCAACCCTTTGCTATCAGCAGTGATTCATGGATGCCAGCCGGAATAAATATATAAATAGATAAAGCTGATCTCTAAGACATTCCTGAGTCATCTGGAAGCCAACCTTTTCTTTTGGGGGACAGTATGACCCAGCTTTTCCCTTTGCCTGTTGTACTACTGTGAAAATAAGATGCGTATGTGTCTCTGCCTGCCGCAATCTGTAAAATAGCATTTGTAACATTGCAAGGATATGCGTGGCCAGAATTAATATCTAGGCAGAACAGCTCGAATCTTCCAACTCAGCCCTACCTTTCTGGCTAATTTTGTATTTCAACTGAGTCATGTTAAATGGGCCCAATTTTTGATGGGGCTAAGTGCCAGCAGCTCCCACTGACGCTAATAGGCTTGGCAGATGCTCAGCGCTTTGGAAACCTGGGCCCCGAGGTGTGATGCTGGGCAGAAAGGGAAAATTATCGCATCCTTCTGAGCTGTTGATGGCACCGGAGCAGACACTGTGTAATTCCGCAGGGCATTGCTTTGCTAACAGGTCCTGCAGCACGGCTGGGCAGGGATGGTCCCCTTCACCACGGTGGGACAAGGCTGCTGTGGCCTTGTGGGCACCTCCATCGTGTCGGGCATGAATATCCACCAGCCACAAGAGATATCCCACAGCCCTGCCAGCTTGGAGCAACTGCAGTGCAGGACAGATGTCTGTGCTTGGGCAGATGAAAAGCAGTGTACGTAGGAGCACTGAGTCAGGGTCCAGGTCTGGGGTGACCTGTGGGGACACAGAAGAGAGGGACCTTGCTGCTCTAAGCATGGTTCAGAGCCCTGGCAACCCACATCCAGCTGGCTGGGTGCTCTCAAAGCTGTTAACTTTCTGCATTTCCTTATTTCCCTCCCTTTTTGAAAGAGGAGGGTGCTGCCAAGGGTGAAGAGAGGAGGCTTAGGGAGAGATCAGTAGGATCTGCCTGGGATAACCATGCCTTAGGCTTCACAAGCTTTTGAAGAGCGGCAGACAGAGCCACTTGTAAGGGTCTGTGAAGGCTTTCACACGTGGCTGCAGGCTGATTTGGTCCTTTCTATTGCTGAGATGAGAAGTCGCAGTGACTCCAGGGCTCAGCGATGGACCAGCACCTGGAAGAAGGTGACCTGAAGATCACCCAACCATTGCCTCCCCGAAACCAAGAGATGGGTGTTGCATGTGGCAGTGATGGGCAACAGCATTCAGCTGTCCCGGCGGGATTGGTTTGGGAAAGCTGGCAGCAAAGTCTTTCCCTGGAGCAGTTTAACTCCAGCCAAGGAAATGCCAAGGAAAACATCGGCAGCATGGGAAGCCTGGCCAAAAGCCTGGGGAGACCCCTCCTTTATCTTGCTAGTGGTTCTGCTTTTGTACGTGTAATCATCCATCACATGGGCTTTGCAAGCGGTAAAAATTAATTCACTCACCCATACCAGTTGTTGATTTTCTCTTGAGCTGAAGGAGCAAGAAGCCATGTATTTTTGGAGCTGCCTGAGCAAGATTTCAGCTGCTTATCTGTGTCTGAGAGCAGCTATTTATGAAATTTTTAAGCCCAAATTCTTACTTTAAGTTTCTGCTGCTTTACAGAGCGTGGCCGCAAGTTGTGGCCAAAAGTGAACTCTCCTCTTCACTGGACTGCAAAAAGCCAAGCTTTGGGGTTGAAATCTCAGCTAACAAATCGGGCACAACAGCAAGAGCTGAGCTCATACTCCACATCAGCGGCCAGCCAGGTACATTTAGCATCTCCCTCAGCCTGGCCTTTTCCATTCAGGGATCTCAAAGCATATTGCAAAGAAAAGTTTTGCAAGCCCTCTTGGGAGCTTGGCCATGGATGGTAGCCCCTCTTGATCAAGCACCTAGCCAATATTCAGGATCTTGCTGTCTCTTCTGAAGTGGGATAAATTAGCCATTAGAAGAGGTCTTTCAGAAATTTGCACACAAGCAAAATAGGGATGGAAATGTTTCCCTGCTTGTGAAGGAGCTGGGACAAAGTCAGGTTTTTCTATCAATGCTCTAAGCCTCCATTTTTCCTCCGTTTTCCCCCTCTCTCTTTCCTCTGGGTCCGGCTGACGCTGACTCTCCTCCTGGCCCCTGGTTTCCAACCCGGAGCTCTCTCCCACATGCACAGCTCCCTTCACAGCCGTACCCAGCTCGACTCCACCACGCTCCCTGCTCTCTGTCCTCTCCAATTGCTGCTCTCTGCTTGGTGGTCCCTGTTCCTTCAGCTATCTTACCCCAAACAGCACCTCCATTCTCTGAGAGATGGGCTTTCACACCACGTCCATCACAGTCTTATTTCTGCCGCAGATTTGATTTTCTTTGTATGGACGATGTTGGCAATTGCTCATCCAACTCAATCAATGCCCAAGAAATGTCCCCGTTGCTTGAGGAAATCCCAAACACGTGAGATGGGTGGTTTGTATTAAAATAACAGCATGTGTTAAAACTACTGGGTGAAATGCTGTAAACTCGGGGTTTGTGGGAAGACAGATGAAGTCTAGGCTAGAAAAGATCGTTGTGATGATATATGAGATGCTTCTCTGGTGCTAGCATGATTACGTCTCTTTAGTGGCTAGCAATCTTCACCAGGGACCACAGAGCTTGGCTAAAGGACTATTGTTTGAACTGGACATTCATATTTCAGCCACAGCTGGCACCCAGGATCCAAAATGTTTGAAATTATCTGCAGGGAGAGAAGAAGAGGGGGATGAAGTTGGGTACCCAGTTTAATCCTTGGGTGGAAAAAACCTATAGAAATCAGGGTCGCTCAGCTCTCAGACCCAGACACGTAGGTATCCAAAATCTGGACACAAAGGGCTACCCTGCTAACTGTACACACAGTTTTACCATGCCCCAGCCTTGCCCCTCTCTGCATTTAAGAAGCCGTATGATGCTTTTCTGGAGACCTCGTCTCTCCTCCCATCTCGTCGTTAATCACCAGGCACCCAGACAAATCTCCAGCAGCAGACGCTTCCTGCCTCTTCAGACATCTCCTGGCACTTTGCGGCGCTGCCCGTAGAGCTCTGCCCTTTCAGAATATCTCTGCTGAGACAGGCTTGGCCCCCCAGTGGGAAATACATCCATTATTACCGTGAGTGGCTCTGACAAGAGACTTCTTGGGACTGTTTTGATGTTGTGGAGTGTGTTTTGTTGCAAGGACAGGAAGGGAAAGGAGTAGGGGGGGAAGATTTTTTGCCTCTCAAAATGTGAGGCATTTGAGCCGGTATGACCCAGCTCACCTCTCCAGGCCTGTCTTTACCTGTCAGCTGGATTTTGCTTGTTACGGTGCAAAGTTGGCCTCTGAGGATTTGGGTCTGCAAACAAAAATACAACAAAAACAATAACAACAACACAGCAACCCACGTCTCAGACAACTAATGCTACAAGGAGGAAGGCAAAAGTAGGGGAGGGAACGCTTTTTGCTTGTCTAGAAAGATTTATTTATAGCTCTGCCATGGCTGTGCAAGGACAAGGCTATGTCTCCAGCCCAGCTAAGGAAGCTGAAAGCAGCTGGTACGATGTTTCTCCATGTTTTGGGACTAACTACATCAGCTTTGCCAAATATTCAAAGTCCCTATCCAACAGCGAGAGCTCAAGAACGGTGCCTTGCTCCACAGTTCATGTCTTCACCCCAATGTTCAAACACATTCTAGGACACTGAAAATCAGCCTACAATCCAACGAGGAGGAGCATCTTCATTACGGCTTCCCACTTACGGAAGAAATCTCTTGGGAGTCCCCTGTTGCTGCATTTTGGCAATATTATTTGTCGGGTCTTGCACCGCCATGTGCTGGGGATAGGACGAGGATGGGGTGGGGCAGGTGGGATTAATACATGGACAAATGCATTTTTGCTTCCTTAACTTTGCTCCAGTTTGCCTTATTCTTCCTTATGGCACCCTTAACTTAATTTGCCAAAGCTTGAAAGGTTTTTGAGGAAGGACTCCATTATTCATACCACATGCTGATGTTCTTCCTCAGTCATCTGCTGTTGGTCACTGCCAGATCGTGGACAATTCTGACCATCAGCATGGCCCCATTTGGTATTAGTATGGTTTTACCTTACAGTTTTGCACATCTTCATTCTGGGAGAATGAAGAACCGCCCACTGTAGGAGAAGATCAGGTTCGAGACCATCTAAGACACCTGAAGGTGCACAAGTCCATGGGACCCGATGAGATGCATCCGTGGGTCCTGAGGGAACTGGCAGATGAAATTCCTAAGACACTATCCACCATATTTGAGAAGTCGTGGCAGTGTGGTGAAGTTCCCACTGACTGGAAAAGGGGAAACATAACCCCCATTTTTAAAAAGGGAAGAAAGGAAGACCCGGGGAACTACAGGCCAGTCAGTCTCACTTCTGTGCCCAGCAAGATCGTGAAAACTATGCTAAGGCACATGGAAAATAAGGTGATTGGTGACAGCCGGCATGGCTTCACTAAGGGCAAATCATGCCTGACAAATTTTGTGGCCTTCTACAATGGGGTTACAGTATTGGTGGATAAGGGAAGAGCAACTGATATCATCTACCTGGACTTGTGCAAAACATTTGACACTGTCCTGCGCGACATCCTTGTCTCTAAATTGGAGAGACATGGATTTGACAGATGGACCACTCAG
>NW_008825611.1:919251-926998 GCF_000699105.1 Pygoscelis adeliae
CAGGGAGGTGGTGGATGCCCCATCCCTGGAAACGTTCCAGGTCAGGTTGGACGGGGCTCTGAGCAACCTGGTCTAGTTGAAGATGTCCCTGCCCACGGCAGGGGGGTTGGACTAGAGGATCTTTAAGGTCCCTTCCAACCCAAACCATTCTATGATTCTACGAATCTATGATTCTATGATTTAAGAATTTATTTTGCATCTGTCACATGAGATCAAGAGGTTTCATAAGTTTTCAGGTTCTGCAGTGTTCCCCAAAGAGGGACTGAGCCTAGACCTGCCCGCTCCTCCCCAGGTATTTGTTTTAGAGATAGAGCTCCCTGGTGAAGAACAATTTGGTAGGGACTGGTGATGGTGCGGTGCCATGTTCACAGAGGAGTTTGACCCATGTAAATGTTGGCATGTCATGGCCAAGGTCATGAGCTGGTACAGGGAACCAGCTGGTACCCAGGGACAGGCTGCAAGCACGGGTCCCAGAGGGAGCAGTCCATCATCTCCAGCACAGCAGGAGTGGGCACCTCCAGGGGCTAGTCACACCACCCAAAGATAAACCCTGAGAAGAAAGGGGAAGAGTCACCCTCCAGAAGGGTTTGTCTCCTTTGACCTGGGTGTCCTTCACCTCAAACACCAACATTTAGGCTCCCTTCAAAAGATGCAGCCATACCTAGTATGCCCCAGCACGGCTCATTCTGCCGCAGGACCTTGTTTCTGTCCCCCAGCTAAGAATCCGTATTTCCAGCACGATTCCTGGTCCCTGTGTGCTGTTTTCCCACAGCACACAGCAAGTGATTTTTCCCAAGTCCTCAAGGGGCCCACCCAGAAATGCTGTGATATATGTTCGTTGGGATGGAGCTAAGAAAAAAAAACTCTCGCGAGCAATTATGTCTAGGCACAGATTTATGGATACACGTCTCCCACGCCCTGCCAATCACATCACGCTATCTCCAGTTCCGACAAAGACTTACACTCCCTAATCATAAAAATAAGCATGGAAGTTAACTCCAACAATAAGCAGTCACTGAGAGTGGGTTCAGCTCTCTAAACGCAGAGCCATGGGAAACGCTCTGGGTCATCCCAGCTGACCTCCAGCAACGTCTCGATAAGGGTGAGAGTTTCCCACAAATCCTCTGTTGTAGCTGCCCGTATAGCTGGCTCAGGTACCCCAGGTCATCTCAGATGGCATTATAACACCTATATTCAGAGAACCAAATACCACTGTGGCTGTGGTTTCACCCCTCTACGGTTTTTTGTTTTTACAGAGATGGGACCAAACCACAGTCCTTCCCGAAATCTTGATTCCGGGTTCTCACTTCTTCAACCTTTTTTTCTCTTGGACAAGATCACACCAGCTAGGCTCTTCAGCCATGTTGCAACTATGATAGCAAATACTTCATTGGTTCTTAGGTTGAAAACACATCATTCTGTGTGCACCATGAAAAAAACCCCTGGTTTTCCTCTAGATTTCTGTTCATGGATGATTGGGTTTGCTTGTTGAAATAGATGAGCAATCTGGGTGAAGTGTTTCTGTGTTCCCAATAGGAATTACTGGGTGTCTGGGATGGCTGAGCTCAGTCTGCATCCTCTCCTCAGTGGAAGCATGACTAAGGTTTCTCTTTGGTCTTTTTTTTTTTCATGAAGCATGAAAAATATGAAGCATGAAACTAAGGTTTCTCTTTGGTCTTTTTTTTTTTCATGAAGCATGTGCAAAACAAATGTCTTTGAGACAACTTCCCTTCCATCAAATGTGGGGCTCAAGAGCTGTTTGGGAACAGAGGCTGAGAGGCTGCTGCTGCGGGGCAGGACCGCTCTGCCCCATTGCAAGTGTCTTCTGCATGGATGTCTCCATTTCAGCGGGCCACCGCTGCCTCCCTCCACAGCCAACAAAGACAAATCCACATTTCCTGGGCGTAGTAAGACACATGTCTAGAATAAGTCCAACAAACTGTCCTTTCAGCGACTTTTTCACTCCACCAACCGCAGAGGGAGCTCAGGGTCAGAAGCTCAAACAGATGCATCTACCCACCAGGCATTTAGCGTTAAGCGAGGCGAGTCCTAAAAACACACAGACGTGCTCATAGGAACCTCCTCCAGAGATGAGGCTAATACCCATGGATGTTGCTGAGTGGTCTTTTAGGGCTTAATTACTTCATTCCTGGCCTTTCTCACACCTTACAATGGACTCAGGACAAAGTTTGGATCAAATTCTCAATTATTGCTGTTTCCTCCAAGGATTTGGATTGCTCTATTTCTATAAACATTTACAGATATTCTGTACTAAAGGAGTTTACCTCAGTGACCCCTACTCCACAGACTTAAAAACCCCAGACCTATGGGGACAGCAGATTTGAGACTGGCCTATTTTGTGCAATTTTAAATGGTGAATCTAGCCAGAAAGCCAGGGAGAAGGTGAAAGAAGACCAAACATAGCAATGCAAAGCACTCAGCAGCCCTTGTTTGGATGTGATGGATGCTGTATTTGTACAGATCAATGATCCATTGCACCATATAACATCTTCATTACAAGCGATGAGTAATTTTAAATGTAAACCCTCCTCCCTTTGGGTCTTCATTATTCATGAAAATTCTTGACATAATATCAAAGCACATCTTTCAGGTTTCCCCCCCCCGGCTTGGCCATCCGTATCACACCAGCTCTGTGAAAACAACTTACCAGCTTATTTCTGGGTTGGACATAAAACCAGCACAGTCCTTTGGACAGTATTTCATAAGGAACAGTTAATCATCTTAACTACTACTGCCTTCCCGAATAAAAGGTTGTGAGCGCTTTTGCTTTCATCTCGGTACAACTGGTAAGGGAGAATCCTACAGCTCATCGTGTGAATACAACACACACTCCCGGTGACAATCTGGTTATTCCTTTTTACATTTCAAAAGGCAGCTATTGTGCAAAAAATGCATCTTAAAGGCCCCGGAGCACTGGTTTTTGCTTTATTTTTCTTTCCCAGCACCTCAGCGGTTTTCATCTAACACACTGTCATCTTCGGCCAGGTTTTGGGCATAATGGGGTTTGCTGCTTGTTGGTTTTTTTTTTTTCTAGCAGCTCAAACCTTTGCTTTCAGTTCAGCCTGTGGTGCAGCTGGGATTCATCCCCTGGGCTCTTCTTAAGAAGTGTCAATGGCACAAGCATTTCATCCCTTACAGGTGGAGACCTGAGATGCAGAAACTCTGGCCCAGATCTGCTGAGGCTTTTTGACTACCCAAGCCTAGTCTCTCTGTCAACTGGACTTGGTGATACACATGTTTTGTGGTGGCTCAGAGGACTGTGCCCATGTCTCCACCATCTTGATCACTGACCACATGGTCAAACTCAACACCGCCTTACGAGCATTGCTGTCTTTGCATTTGTATCCTACCAGCTTCTGCACTTTAGCTCCAGCCTGGCCAAATGCAGCCTCCTCCCAGTCCTTCATCCAGATTTCTGCCTCCGGGGGAGCCCTGGGCTCCTCTTTCTTACTCTCCACCAGCACCTTAGTGCCCCTGTCTTGTTTAAGCTCCTTTTCTTGAACCCCAGCCTTCAGCTCAATTCTCAAGCTTTGTTTCATCCTGAACTGGTCTCAGGAGTAGCTATTAGAAAATAATAAAAGCTGGAAGCTGAAGCTGCAAAAAGGATTTGCCCTTGGAGGGGACTTCTGCAGCCACAGGAGACAAAACTTAGCAGAGGTCCCATGAGAAACCCATCATCGCAGGAAACTATAGTCATAGTTCATCTCTGCAGTCATCAAACTCCTCAGTGCTTAACTTCACCACCGCATGCTGAGCTGCCATCAGTCCCGGGGGACCGGCACGCTCCCAGAAAATCAAGACAAAGGGTCACAGGAAGATCTAAGTGGTTTTAAAAGCCCCAAGCTCTGCGCAGCGTGCTGAATTTTTAATATCCAGTGTGCGCTAGTCTCTGGGCTGCCCGTGCCCACGTTCAATGCATGGGTCTTGCAGAGCAACAGCAAATGTCTTTCCAGCCAAATTTTCTTCACCTGCCCCCAAGCCAGGGTGGTGACCAAGCTCTTCTGGTGTCCATCTCTTCTCTCTATTAGAAACTAAGCTTTTCCCGAGTGCAACTAAGTACCTACGAGGGCTTCGATGAAGTTTATGGATGGAAAGAAATAAGGGAGGCTGTGAATTTATTGTACTGTGTCTTTTTTGTTGTAATGGTGCATGTGCGCACCTCGGGAACACCGGGCATAAACTGGGGTAGCTACATCCATGGCTGACACCTCCTAAGGTCCAACTCTGCCCTTATCAATAGTAACCTCAGCACGTGTTGGTATCGTAGCTCAGGGTTTAATGGTTTGTCTTTATTCTTTGAGAAAAGGAGTAAAGATTGCTTGAATTTCGCTTGTTGGGAGGCTGGATGAGTGGGAAATAAAGGGACTTTTAGGTAAACACAGTTTAATTGGTTTGCAAAACTGTGATTTTATTGCTATAATTTGGCTTTTAACTAGGCACTGACCCCTTCTTCCAATCCTGCCTGGCAGGGGTGGTAACACGTACAAACCAGCTGCCTGGGAGAGAACACATGGGGAGAAAGGGTTATTTATAACCGTTTCATGGACCACCTTCTGATGTCTTACAGACAACAGTGAACCACCAGCGCAAGGTGGGTAACACTCTGCCACAGGATCTGATGCTATCTCCTGGTATGAATGTTTTTATCAAAGCTGTGCCTATAACCACACTTGGAAAAAAAAAAATTATTTGTGATACTGAGGAACATGTTCTTACAAAGCACCTGGGATCTAAAGAAACATTTTATTTTATTTTGTATCTTCTCAAAAGGGTAGTTCAAGGATCTTTTAAAATAAAATTGCATTAAGTTTAAAAAATTAAATGTAACTTTTAAATGAGAAAATTGAAGCATTTTCATGCAAGAGTGTTAAGATGTTTCAACTGTCAAAATGTTTCAGCTTTTGCAGTAGGGCTCTTTCCAACTGAAGTGATGGGTAAATTAACAGGAATTCATGAAACGTTTCTGACAACCAGATCAGCTCCTTTGGTAGCATCTCCCGTTGCCTCTGACTCTGAAGGGAATGGATCGGATTCTGTACCGCCACAAATCCGAGCTGCTGCTCTGGCAATTGCAGCCGCATTTTGAGTGAGTTGAGACAAGACTTGGCTCACGTCATTGGGACTTTTGCCCTCTTGTGCATTTATTTGTCAACTGTCCTGGAGAGTGAGTCTGCAACCAACAAACCTCTGTGCAAATAACACTGCGTCCTGAAGGAGCTGGGTTTGTGCGTATCACAGATGAAAAGGCTGAAAAATGTCAAAAACAGCACAGCGGATGCTGACAGCAACCAGAGCCTGAGCTCTGGCTGTTCGTGCTGATGGGGACACCACGCTTAATTCCAGCATTTAGGACAAGGGCTGAGTTTCAGTGCGTTGCCTGGATTCCCTCTGCGGTCTGTAGGGAGAGGTGGCTTTGATGGGAGCAATTCATCCCATCCTACAGTAGGCGGGTAAAATGCAAGGGCTGAATCACCTGCAGGTACCCAGGTCTCTCCACTTTCTACTGAAGGAGCATGGAAAGGCGGCTGAGATAGGATCATAGAATCATAAAATCATTTAGATTGGAAAAGACCCTTAAGATCATCGAGTCCAACCGTTAACCTAATACTGCCAAGTCAAGATGATGCATCTAACACTGGGATGGCTAAAATTAAGTGAGATGGGTCCCACTGCAAGGATTTACCGGCTCCCAGTGCTGACCTGAGCACTGCCATTAGGCACATGAATTAACAAGAGACCTACCTGCAGTAGGTCCATGCACACCAACAACTTTAAACCAGTATGGGAGATAGTGTGCCCCACAGCTGCAGGCTCATTTCATCTAATCGTCTAATTTCAGCATCACAGGAAGGAAAAATATGTTTTCTCTTGGAGGCTGGGTACTCATAAGCTTTCATACCGATAGGTGTTACAACTTATGTTCTCCTCCCCATTGGCACATAATGTCAACAGCGTCGCTGCAGATGTTAAATATTCCACAGAAATTATCATTATCATGCATTTCTAAGTAGGCACTGAACTGCCATATAGTGACTTGGGATTGTTTGCGAAGCAGTAAAAATCAACTAGAATAAGAGTGCTGTTGCGTGCAGTGCTGTCCACCCGTGGCCCATGAGATCAAGGGAAAAATAAGTGCTATTCAGGCCAATCAATCAACAAATAAAATGGAGAAAGATGAAGGACCCACGGAAGTGCAGCCTTATTTGTATGTGGTAGGAAGTGGGAATGGCTGATATAGCACTGAGTGACATTTTGATGTGAGAAGGCAGAGGGGATCCTTGGATACAAAAATCTTGAGGAACAGCAGCTAATGCAGCCCGGGAGGCCGTTTTTGTCTCCGTTACTTCAATCCAAGTTCACCACTCACAAATGGGCAGGTTGTATCCATCCACCTGCAGGAGATGACCAGCATGCTCACTACAGCACCTTCGGTGGCTTTTTCACCCTGACCTGCCAGACCCCAGCCACATACCCAGCCTTTAGAGCGATGGAGAAACAGGCCACTCTGCACATGGCCAGGCATCGTCTCCTGCTGTATTGACGTCCCATGGTGTCCCATCCCACAGCCAGACATAATATGGACTCAGCCCTCAGCGCCAAGGGAACAACATGGACTTGGACCCCTGCTCCACCTCTTGCAGAGCCATCAGGGACGTGTCTTCCCTTGATGGGTTTTAAAGGGAAACATTTGGCCCTCCCAATGCTTGGACCAATGAGCCAAAACACCTCCAAAGCTCAGGAACTCAAGAGCTAAAATTCATAACTCCTGGATACAAAAAGCCACAAACTCAGCTGTTCATCCTTCACTATAATCCCCCTCCCAACTATTATCCTTTTTCTTTTATCTGTTATCCTTTTTCTTTTCCCTTTCCCCCCTAGCTCCTGTCACTGGTGGTTTTATTTGCACCATCTTTCCCAGCTGCGATCTCACACCCAGCCTCTCCAGGGCGGAACGAGCCCAGAGCTGGACTTCTGCATGCCCAGACCAGAACATCATTTTCATGTTTAAAAAGGACTTGATTACATTAAAAGACCCTTTGAGGATGGAGACTCCGTAGGCACGAGGAAGCCAAAACTCCCAGGTTTCTCTCTAATCAATGTGCAGTGCTAAATCGGGGCGCCCCTGCTCCACCTCTTGCAGAGCCATCAGGGACGTGTCTTCCCTTGATGGGTTTTAAAGGGAAACATTTGGCCCTCCCAATGCTTGGACCAATGAGCCAAAACACCTCCAAAGCTCAGGAACTCAAGAGCTAAAATTCATAACTCCTGGATACAAAAAGCCACAAACTCAGCTGTTCATCCTTCACTATAATCCCCCTCCCAACTATTATCCTTTTTCTTTTATCTGTTATCCTTTTTCTTTTCCCTTTCCCCCCTAGCTCCTGTCACTGGTGGTTTTATTTGCACCATCTTTCCCAGCTGCGATCTCACACCCAGCCTCTCCAGGGCGGAACGAGCCCAGAGCTGGACTTCTGCATGCCCAGACCAGAACATCATTTTCATGTTTAAAAAGGACTTGATTACATTAAAAGACCCTTTGAGGATGGAGACTCCGTAGGCACGAGGAAGCCAAAACTCCCAGGTTTCTCTCTAATCAATGTGCAGTGCTAAATCGGGGCTTTCTAGCCTCTTGGAGAAATTCGTAGGCGAGGCACCGGAAAGGCTCCGGAGTCTGCCGTTGAATTTTGATGATGTTCATCCATTATGGATGAAGAGGTTTATGTAA
>NW_008825611.1:927047-941279 GCF_000699105.1 Pygoscelis adeliae
CTGCAGGTGGTAATTCGCAGCACATCGGAAGGGAGAGCAGGGATGGGAGGAGGGAGAGGGGACCCGGAGCTGGGGTCGCTGCTTTTCTTCTGACAACTGGGACCACTCGGCTTCCCAAAAGAAAAAGGCTCCAGCATCTGGTACAACCTTGTCCTCTCTGCAAGGTACGTCCTTGCTGTGTGAAATATGTATAAAGCTTCTGTTTGGACATGATTCATGCTGCGGTCTTTTGGATGCAACCACACCACCATCCATTACCTTTGCAACTCATGGAAAGAGGGATTTTCCATGGAAGGATTTCCCTCCCTTCCTCTTGGGTGATGCTCTGACCACATTTCCCCTGAGACTGGGGAGACAGCCAAGTCTTGCTCACCCTGCTCTCTTTAAACAGGGAGGAGATTAATTAAGCCAGAGAGTTTGCTAATGCACTGTTACATCTGTCGACAGACGAGGCAGGAAAATGAACTGCAGTTAATTAGCAAAGGTATTATTAATAAAAGACAACCAGATCAGAACCTGCCTGGATGGATTATCGCTGACTGTCCCCCAGCTCAGACCTAGAAAGCTTGTTAGAGTGTCTTTGGACATGTCTTTTATTTTCTCTTCCTGACTCTGCCATCCATCACGAAGGATTTCCACATATTTGCTCATTCTCCTACGGGGAGATCAAACAGACGACTGAATGATGACCGTCTCCTGTTGACACCCTGCCTGTGTTTGCAGAGCCCATACCGCCTGGCTGCTGAAGAGGTCTGTGTGTCTCCACACTTGTGGACAGGACATGGAAAGCGTTCAAAGCCCTAGCAGGACCTACAGTGAGATGAGATGGGCCACAGTTAGCAGAGGTCACCACTCTTTGCAGAACTGCCCATGGATGGGGACCAGCAGAGCCCTTTGCCTTGTGTGTAGTCAACAGGCCTCCAAAGCCAACAGGATCTCTCTTCATCCTCAACAAAGCCGAGGATCGGTATGAACGCACAAATTTCCCTGAGTGACTTTGAAATATTATGTTGGTCTCACAAGTTTGCACATGAAAAAAACTGAGCATAAACTTGCTGCCTAGGGAGAAGGTGGCTGCTCATTTCTCTTCCTTGCTTGCTCCTCCCATGAGTTTTATTGTCTTTGCTCCGGGATTTCCTGTACTTCCCTGTATACAGGAATTTCCTGTACAAACCTATAGGTTTGTCTATGCCTTCTTCAGATTCCAGGACAGCCTGTTTATATCCACTTCCCACTGGGTCATCCAAAAATTCAGCTCTAGTTTTAGCCCCCCCAGCTAAGCTGAGTTTGACACCCGCTATGCCTCAACATCCCTCTACCACCACCGAACGGGCAAACCTGACTTTTAACACTAGGAGAGCCTTTTGCTGCCTCCCCATGAAAAGCATCCTGAAAGCATGATGCTTTATTCACCCCAAGGGAATCATATTCTGGGGGAGCATCTCTCTGCTCATCAGCTATACCAATGCCAATGGAGCAAGCTGCCAAAGGGACGGGACTTAACCCCTGCATCCAGGCTGCAAGCGTGGGAAAACAGGCAGCAGCCATCTCTGCAATTCCCTGCTCTTGGCTTTCGCTCTGTCTGAACATCTGCTCTTCCTTCCTCCCATAATGGTGCGAGGACCAGCCTGAGATGGGACGTTGAGTTTCCTTAAGACCCATTCCAGGAAGGTCTAACTCATATCAGATAAGAAAGAGAAGGTGGGGAGCTTTGGGATGAGCTGCAAGACACAAGATGGGTGGAGGTAGGGCTAAGTTAGTGATAGAAAGACCAGCAAAAGAGACGCTCCCAGACCTGCCCACCTTTCCCGTTGGACAAGGAGGTGGCACGTCCTCTTCGCTGTCCCCACTGCCCTCACCAGAACGGAGCAGGGACTCTGCAGGTGGAGGGAGAAGACACCAACAGAGCTACACAGCCTCTGCCAGCAGCATCTCCAACGCCTGGAGGTCAGCATCCCCCCCAGATTTGCTGCCAGGACCATTTCTGTGAATCCTCTCTCAGCACCTCAATCCCAGTTAGCTCCCGCAGCCGAAACAGCAGCTCTTGGCTCAAGCGGTTCCTTTGGCCGTCGGTGCTGTGCTTGGGTGATAACGCCGGTGAACCATGGCTCAGCCCTGGCAATCACACATCTGCGGCACGGTGTCACTCCTGGCCAGAAACAGCTGGACCAGAAATGATGCAAAGCTCCAACCCGCTGCCGTCAGATGGAGGATAATTAGATCTCTGTCCTGCTCCCTGGACTTTGCGGGCTGCATGTAAGCTCTTTGGTAGCACGATGCAATCCTTCACTGTGGGGGATACTTGATTTTCGGGCCGTGATCCCTCTCCTTGCCATGTTGTTGAGACTCAGCACTGCAGACGCTGCCGCAAGATGGATGGATGAGCTTGGCTGGCCAAAAAATGGACTGCAGGGATGTGAGATAGTTACACTGACAGACCACCCCAGCACATGGGGGGATAAAACAGGGGCTTCAAATGGAAGGGAAGCAAGATTTATGGGCTGCCATGAATGGGTGGAGGAGGGATGGGAAGGGAGGGATGAGCTTGTGCATGTCCCAAACCAGCCAAGGTGTTAAAAAGCCCCCCAAAATAGTAGCTCTGGCCCTTGACAGCAAGTCATAACACTCTGAGTGTGGAGAGAAACTGGGGGGGGCAACACGTGAACCCGTTTATGTGTCAGAGAAAGGGAGTGCCATTTAAACACAACCAGACGTGGAATGGCCTGAGAGCACCTCCGTGCACCGTCTCTGAGCCACCTTTGCTCTTCCAGCCATGCTCAGAGCTATAACCCAAAAGGAGATGATGGCTTCTGCTGTTGATATGTGCAGAAAGCCATGCCGAGGCTAATCCTACAGCGAATGGAAAGAAATGTCCTTTTTCCTCCACTCCACTGGAGAGGGGCTGAACCCTCCTCATCCAGACTTCAGCTTCCTCATCCACCACCACCCTCTGCTCAGGACAGAGACGCGGGTTAGTGCTCACCACCAAAAATCAGAAGTTTGGTGGGACAAAGGAGGTCTCAATGCCTCTCATTTGGGTGGAGGTACATGACCGTACTGGCAAGGTGGGGAACTGTGCCATTGAAGAGACTCCTTGCAAGAACCAAAAAGGCCTGGTGTCCAGGCTGGGATAATGTTCGTGTTACAAGATGCTGGACAGTGAAGGTACAGCCATCCTGTCACGTCCTGGCTGCATGGCAACGCTAAGCAAAGGTCCTCTGGAGGACCCCGCTAGGTTGATACAGCTCTAGATGTATTTCAGGGAAAGCATCTCTTCAATTTGAATGGGAAATGGTAGATGTGCCTCTGGTGGTGTTTTTTAGCCAGATGAGCTCCAGGTTGACTTCTAGACAGGATGGGTTCCCTGGTAAACATTAGAGATAACGTGAGTGTGCGATCAGAGCTTGTTTTCTTGCACCTGTAGCTGTTTCCAGCACGAAGCGCCTGCTGTCTGGCAAGATCTATGAATCCAGGGAGCAGGGAAGGGAGAAACGCTGTGCATAGAGACACCTTTCCGTCTGCTCATCTTCAGCAGCAGGCAGAAACAGTTGGAAGAGAGCAACATTTTCAGTTGAGAAGACGACAAATTGTTGTGTAGGATATCACACAAGTGCACAGCCAACGCCTCTGGGCTCTGCCTGACCTCGGAAAACACCGAGGGGAAACCATCAGAATCACAGAATCATAGAATCATTAAGGTTGGAAGAGACCTCCAAGATCATCGAGTCCAACCGTCAACCCAACACCACCATGCCCACTAAACCACGTCCCTAAGCGCCTCATCTACACGTCTTTTAAATACCTCCAGGGATGGTGACTCCACCACTTCCCTGGGCAGCCTGGTCCAATGTTTAACCACTCTCTCAGTAAAGACATTTTTCCTCACGTCCAAATTGCATCGCAACAGAGAGGACAAAAGGCCATGGCTCAAAACACTGCAGGACCTAAATGAGTCAAGATCTCCCAGCAGGTGGATGAAATCAGTCCAGGGATGACAAAAAGAGGGTTAAAGATGCAGTTCCCTGCAAGCCCTCTGCCAGCTGTTACAGCACTTCCTAGGTATTTACAAAACCAGTGTTTTCTGGTGCCTGGCACAGCTCGGAGGGGACCTGTTCAGCTCCAAGTGTGGAGCGGGCAATTAATAAACCTCCTTTCAGTCTGTGAATGTGGACTCATCCTCCAGGAAGCTAATTACAAACTTTGGAGGCTGTTTCCAGCAACAGCGTGTGCATTAAAATAAATAAATAAATAAATAAAAATAGACCATTAAGGCTTCAAGTGTGAGAAACCAGGGACCCGAATGACCAAGGCCCAGGTGTAATTAAGCCACTGATTAATATGTTTGGTGAAAGGGGTTTAACGAAGGTCGGGTCTCCCCAGCATAAAGCAGTGCATTGCTAGAAGGAGGCAGCTGGGAAGACAGGCAGGTAGGTTTTTTCCCCTTCTTGAAACTAGCAGGTCTCCTCTTCCACAGCAATTATTTGCCTCAGATGCCTAAAAATATAATGCTCTGGGATTTGGAAAACTTTTATTTTTTAAAACAAGGCGAACTCTTCAAACTAACACGGCTCTTTCGGCATGAAGCAAGTCAGAGCTTGCATGGATTTTGTCTCAGTTCAGTCTAAAAGCCTACCCAAAGCCCTATTTCAGTTTAAATTTAGTCTGTTGCAGGTTGTTTTAGGCTTTCCCATCACTTTGGAGGTGTTATCTCCGGGCTTTTGTTAACCTCGGCTTTGCTGCAGCCACGTCCCGGGCGCAGGTGATGGAGGGAAGGGAAGGTAGCAGAGCGCCCTCGCTAATTAAGCACAGCACCTCGCCGTGTTCAGGCACTGCAGAGACGGTCTCAGCTTGTCACACGACTGAAAATATCCCAGTGGCAGCAGCTGCGGCGCTCGTTTTAGATCCAGGCGTGCCTCCAGCCCACGCAGGTCTGCGGCTTCTCCGCAATGCCAGCAGAGGTTGCCTCTTGCAGGCAGAGCGATGGGGAGGCAGGCTGGGTGCTAAGAGCAGGGCTGGGAGCATGGTGAGATCACAGATCCCTTTTTTTAAATTTTTTTTTTTTTTTTTTTGTCCAGGTTCCTAAGGAAACAAGGGCTGTATCTGTACCTACCATTCCTACCATTCACCTCCTGCTCACCCCTCACTTCTGCTTTTATCTTTGCAAGCTGTTGACCAGTTTCGATGGAGAGGAGTGAAAATAGCCTGGCTGGGAGCAAAGGGATGCTCTTTCGGAGACCACAGTCCTTCCAGGCACCACCACTCACAGGAGATGGTCATCACGAGCCGGACTCCAGCTTGCAAAGAGCATTCATGTTCCTCATATTCCCCAGGGGCCGATTTACATCTTCCTCCTCGAAAGCCTCCCTAGCAGTCATAGAAACATAGAATCACAGCATGGTTTGGGTTGGAAGGGACCTCTCAAGGCCATCTAGTCCAACCCCCCGGCCGTGGACAGGGACATCTTCAACTAGAGCAGGTTGCTCAGAGCCCCGTCCAGCCTGACCTGGAATGTTTCCAGGGATGGGGCATCCACCACCTCTCTGGGCAACCTGGGACAGTGTTTCACCACCCTCAGCGTCAAAAATTTCTTCCCTATATCTAGTCTGAATCTCCCCTCTTTTAGTTTAAAACCATCACCCCTTGTCCTGTCGCTACAGGCCCTACTAAAAAGTCTGTCCCCATCTTATAAGCCCCCTTTAAGTATTGACAGGCTGCAATAAGGTCTCCCTGGAGCCACCCTTCCCCTGCATCGATGGTACCACGTGTCCCCAGCCCGTGTGCCACCGAGGAGGGAGAGGTGGCTACAGGTTTGTTTTTCACTGTTGTTTGCAAAGGGTTTGGAGATCCCAAAGCTTCGGATGTGTGAGTCATTCCCAGCGCCTAACCCGCCCATGTCATTTTATAAGCCCTTCCTTGGGAGTCTTTCCGGCTGTTTGGATTTTAGCTACCGATCCAACGCTCCCGAGGCATGTGCTTTGCAATCTGCGGGAGGAAATGCTTCCTCAGATCCTCCCGGGTTTGCCCTGAACTCCTCAAGAAACTGGGAAAGGGATAAAACAGAGCGTTTCCTGCCAACGGAGGGGATTTGACCTGGCACTAAACCCATTGCTCGCAGAACAGTCGCTGGAGACAAAAGAAAGGATGGAGAGGAAACACACAAGTCCTTTTCTGTTCCGTATGCCCGAGTTCCCAATGATGAAATCCAGTGCCAATGAATTATACAAATGCTTATGCAATTAGAAGGAGCTACAGTCAGCCCTTGTGCAGCCAAAAATAGCTCTGTGCACCAGCAAAGGGCCTGCTTGCCTTCACTTCTCGTTAGCAAGAGAAAACACTCAGGGCTGGTGAGTGGGAGAAGCTTCAGACAGAACAAAATATTCCTGTCTGCTAACACTGGAGGGCAATGCGATACACGGGCGGAACATGCAGCTGGCCCCACGCGTTCCCCCTACCGAAAATCCTCTGCCTGAGGGTTGTGTCCCCCTCTGGGGACACAGGAGGGACTTCTCCGGGTGCGCAGATACCCAGGGTGTATCTGCATCCAAAAGGGTGTCTTGTAATGGTGTCGGTCGGGGTGTGCACAGTCCCAGGAGCTCTAGGATGGTGATCTTTCCATATCAGCATAAAGGATTTGTCGTCCCCCCCCCAAAAAAGGGGAGTGCTCTGGTCCCTGCAGGCAGGTGCTGGATGGAGTCCCCAGCCTCAAGTGTGGCACCCATGCCCCTCGCAGCCAGTACGGATAAACCCAGCTCCCTTGGGCTCCCTCCAGACCACCACACATTGCTCTTGCAGAGCCTGTAATAGTGTTTTTCTCATCCTGCTCCCCAACCTCTTCCTCCACAATCTGTCCGGGAGGAGATGGTTTCCTGCTGCCGGCCCCCAGCCTTGCCGACAGCGGGGGAAAAACCGTCCCCTTCTGGGCACCAAATAGATCAACAGACTGAAGAGGAGGGGGAGGAGGAGACAAAACTTTTCTCTCTGCTGTGAGCTGAGATTTTGGGGTCTTGCGAGGAAGGGTGCAGACCATGGTGGCTGAGATTTTGGGGTCTTGCGAGGAAGGGTGCAGACCATGGTGGCGCTGCTGAAGGCTGAGTGCTGGCCCCACCACCAGCAATAAAAATCCCACACCACAATTGCAAAGCATCCCCCTCTCCCGGCACATAACATTCCTTTCCAGCCTCGCATCCCTCCGTTGGGGAGGTAATGCTCACTGGGATGAGTGTGGCCGTGCACCCTCCTCTGAGCAACTCTGCCTGGCTCCCGGCACACTCAGGAGAGCTCTGACTGCCACGCTTCCCTCCCGGAGGCTTCTTGGCCACGTTGAGTCCTAAGTCCTAGTGCATATTTCTCAACTCTTTCCTTGCATCCACGACAGCTAGAGATTTTTATAGGAAAACTAAGAACCAGGGAAGGAGGGAGCAGCTCAGAAGAGGTGTATTTGTGTGTTGCCTTCACCCAGCTGTCCACACCTGACCCTTGCAGATCAATAAAGGCTTCTAAACCACGGCACAATCAGCATATATTCCCTGCAGTGTATACATAGGGTCTCTTGAGCCTTGAGGAGTTAAATTGTTTCATTATTTGAATAAGAAGCATACAGAAAGATAGCCGTGCTGCGAGAAGCTGGCATTTAATACTTGATAACTCTTTTTTTTCCCATTTTCTCCTTACCAGCTGTGACCCAGCATCTCTCTGCAGAGCTTGGTAATGGCCAGTTTGTGGTCATATTTTTTTAGGTGAAACACAAATCCATGCCCAAACTCCATTTGTAGGCGTTAAAGATGGGACCAGCAGCTGGTTTAACACAAGTGCCCTAAGCAGATTTGGGCTTGAACAATTTTGTGATCTCACCATTAAAATTCAGCAGATTACAGCACTCTCTGAGAGTGGGGAGATAGTGCAAGGTGATTTATGGTTGGCGTCAGCCCACTATAGCCCTGCGCACGTGCGGCTGCATGTGACAAGAAATGTCACAGGAGCAGGAGCTGGTGACCTTCCTTGAGTTTGAACCATACTGCTCTTTCTGGCACGGTGTACAGAAATACCAAGGAGACTTTCTGAATAGGGGAAACAAAGCAAGGCTCAAGGTAACTGCAAACTGCTCTATGCTGCAGTATCGTATCCTCCTCCCTGTCATCTCTTGCTGTTGGGTGTTGCTTGCCAACAGCAGAAAGGGAGGGGATGAGTCTCTTATGCGTGGTCTGAAAAACTGTGTTCCTCCCATGGCATGTTCTCACATCTCTCCCAAACATACCGTTGTTCAACATCTGGGAGATGGGGCAGGAGGCTGGTGCTCAGCCAAATTATCTGGGGAGCAGCAAGTGAGCTTTGAATGATGGCCCTGAAATTCTCCCCTAAGCATCTACACTCCCAAGTGGGAGAGGATTGGAAAAGGGACCACTCCCAGTGATCAGACCTGGAGGAGATGCATCCACCAGATTCCTTCTCAAGCTGTTGGGATAAAAAGAGATAGTCCAGTTTGGTGGGAAAGGTTACCGTGGGACAGTACTGAGCGGAGCTCTAACACCGTGCTGGTCTTTGGGCAGAAGGGCATGAGGATGGGGAAGTTGTGAAAGCTGGACTCTGTACGACGCTATGGGATGTCCTTGGTCATGACAGTGATCTACAGGTTAGATCCATTATAGTCAATAAAGAACAGCAAATATTTCTGGGATGCAAGTCATCTCCTTCTAAAGTCAATGTCAAAATGAGGTGAGTCACCTCCCAGAACTGGCTATCTCTCTGCACTAACAGGGCAGACATGGATGACCAGCTAAAATGTTGATACTTAGATATTTAGTTTAGATTTTTAAAATCAGGTGAGGCAAGCCTTCCCCTTGTGACTAAGCTGGATCGGTGCTCTCCAGCCAAAGCAGTGAAAGAGTCTGGGTTCTGGAGGGCACCAAGTGTTTCTTTTCAGAGGGAAAGTTTGATGGGGATTAGCCTGAATTTACAGTATCTTCAAAAAGGGATTTGGAGACACCCACCCTCCGTGCTGGCCAGGGCATGGATAAGGAGCTTGAAGGAGAAGGGAAGCAGAAGCACCATCTGGGCTTGGCAGGGACGCTCCTGAGATCCGTGTTCTTGGCAAATCCCAGCACCGCTGAGGCCTTCCAGGATAAAGTGGCAACGGACCAAACGTACCGACTCAGCTGCACTTGGCCCAGGGTGGGGAGAGGGATGGAAGGGGGCCAGAAATGCTCTGGGAGTCCATAGAAATCACCGGAGATCTTAAATCCTTCCTGGCAGCGGTGCTGCTGCTGGAGAGGGAGGCAGATGGCTGCGAGTCCCGAAAACGTCACGGTGGCAGGAAGATGTCTAGGTGGTACATGCCATTCTTGAACAAGTTTGTAAAGTGATTCTGGCCAGTGGAAAGACAAGCAGCTGGCAAACAGGTCTGCTTCTGGTGGTCCACCATACACTGGGAAATATCCCATGGGCACCCCTGCATCCACAGAGCACAGGTTGAAAACCGCTGATGAAAACCAATGACCACGGCAAGGTTCGTAGATGGCAACTGGCCTTGGATGTCCAATCCTAGCTGGAAAGCCCCGCTTGCCCACCTGTGTCCCACCTGCTAGCCTCCCAGATTCCTGAGGGCATCTCAGGTGGCTCCTGGCACAATGGTCAGGCAACCAAATCACGCCCCTGCACTGTGGACACTGTGGTGTGGGTGTCTCAATGTCGGCAAGACCCCACGCTGGTGATGGTAGTGTGACACCAAAATAAATCACCCTGTCCCCAGATACTACACCAAAGAGGGACAAATAAGATTCCTGGGACTTTATGGCACAGTCCAACGGTGGTCACTTGGTGCAACACTTCACATCTCAGTTTGTCTGGGAATAAAACAGAGGCTCCAAACTCTGAGGCTGGGAGCATGTTTACTACTTGGAAGCGGTAGGTGTTGCACACAGCAGCATCTAGCCAGCCTGCCAGTGAATTTATGTCGAAGTTTTGCTCGTGGAAAAAACATATTGTGGTAGATAATGTTCTCACTGACAAGTCAGATGTCAAAACATGGCAGGATAATGTTACTGAAAGCCTCAGCTGCTAAAAAAGGGAAGTAAAGAGACGATTGTTCCTTCGTTAGACATCAAAATTTGATGGCATATCACTGTGACTGAAAGGCTCATGAATACTCAAAATAAAGCAGGGCTAAAAGATCCCCAGGATGTCAGCTAGGGAGTTTCATGGAAGGGGCCGACCACTTTTCGTCTCTCTTGTCTGCATGTTCACAGCCAGGAGATGTGCAGGGCTGCTGTGAGCTCTCCACACCTCTGGCAAGAGCTGATCTACCACAGACAAGTCAAGTTGCTCAGGATCAGTGTTTCTTTCCCCTCCGATTGCTCGGTGCAAAGTATTTCAGGTAAAGCCTGGTTAGCAGGAGCTGTATTGGGTCAAATACCCATCCTGTTCCTATTACCCTGAGCACAGGAAAGTAAGAATGACTGCACTGCGCTAGAGCAAAGTCTGCCTAAACCCATGTCTGACAGTGGTCCACGGTGGGTGGCTTCAGGACAACGTAAGAGCTGCAAAGGTCTGGGGCAGTGGCAAGCAGCCCTGTCTTCTCCAGGGCACACCACTCTGGTTGTTCACCGGAGTTACCATGGGAGAGCTCGCTCAGCCTGTTTCTTGTCCAGTCCTCCGGGCTACCGAATGGCCCCCAGGAAGGGTGGTGAGGAGCTCTGCTCATAGGGGTTCACAGCCTAATGGCTAGGGCTTTCTCCAACAAGTCAAGGTCTGAATCCACCATGTCCTTGCCCACCAGGCCAAGAGCTGTAAGAACTGGTGTGTTATGTGGGAAGTATTCATCTCCTCTCTCTTTAGGCATTTGAGAACTAGACCACATTCAGCACTGTTGGCTATGGTCAAAGAAGAGTTGGTACTTCTAAAAGGTGCTTTTTGCCTCTTAACCTGCATGCCTGTCTCCATATGAGATGGAGACAGATGTTGACTCTGGAAGATGAGTCGGGCTTGGACACCAAGATAGTTTAAAGGGCTGGATCCCATGCACGGCTTGCCCACACCTCACCTCTGGCAGAGGAGGGGACCAGACCCATCTCTCCTGAGCCCTGTCTGTCCATCCTCCCTTCGCTGGTACCAGCAGCAGCAGGCTGGGCATGGCCACGTGGCCCCCCCAGCAACGGGAAGCAGGGTCATTCCTGGGGAAGGGATGCTCAGGTGCCACTTTTATTTTTGGCTAAGCCTTCTACAAAAGAGGCACATGCAACCATGTCCGCATAGTATTGAATCAATCTAAAAACCCTGCCAGACCCCAGCAGCACTGGCCCCCTCCCAGCTATGCTTTGTCACACACGCCCTCAATCCGCTCAAATTTCTGAGGATTAGATGACACTGGTGAAGCTCTGCTTGGCCGTGACCCCTCTGCAGCTGGAGTCTGCACCCAGCTCAACGCTCTCAGACCGTCAGCAGCTCAGTCAAAGGAGTCCCAAATTTTGTTACACCTCCATGACCCTGGTCCCACAGACAGAACTGCCACGTCGAGAGCACCAGAGAGCAGTGAATCGTCAGCTGGATCATATCTTGCTCTCCTCTGAAGGTTGTAAGGAAATGAGTATCCTGAAGAACGTAAAAATGAGAGGGTTTGGGTTGTTTGGTTGGGGTTTTTTTCCTGAGCAAGTGTCTTACTATTTAACTTTGCTTCTATACGCAGACTCTTTTAACGAGGGCTTCATGGGAGAAGGTCTCCCAACCCCTTTGGGCGTTGGCTAGCTTATCACGAGTACCTGTTTGGAAACCAAAACACAGAGGGTGCTGCAAGTCAGATGGGGAGTTACTAGGAATGAGGGATATTGCCTGCCTGGTTTGGCAGGGAGAGCTCTTTGCTCTGTGCAAATTCAAAGGCTTGAAAAGCCCACGCCTGCTGCCCAAGTTTGCTGCACAGGGTCTGTTTCCCTGTCGTGCCACGCTGCTTTTCGATTGATGTCTGAACATACTGGATGCATGACGCTGGGAGGATAATACTGGACAGATGGACATAAAACACTGCTGAATCTTGCCCAAAACAACAGGCAGAAACATCTCCTGTGATTTACAGGTCTCTACCTGTAAATCACACCTACAGAGGGGCTCAGGTTCGATCAACACCAAGGACCAGGGGTTGCATCTCACACTGGGGAGGGTTGCCCAATTCCCCACCATTTTCTGCCCAGACCAATGTGCCAAACACCAGTGCTAGCTCTGCCATGAAAAACACGACTCGAGGGTACCATCCAGAACAATCATCATCCTCTTTACGAGTCACAAGGACAAGCAGCAACTGTTCAGATTGCTTTTGAACTTTGCTGGTATCATTTATCTACATTCAATGCTCCAAGCCCCATCTGTCTCGCAAAGATTTTCTCTTGACATCAGCCCTGCTTTGTTGTTCTTTATCAATTTCATTGTGTCTTTTAACACAAAGGCAACCTGCCATGACTCTTCCAAGAGGCTTTGTAGCAAAAGAAAATGAAAATGCTCCTGCTCGTAACACTTTACCTACTTCAAGAGTGATTTATGGGTGTTGTTGAATGCATGCATCATTCACAGAGATAAATCTCAGTCAGCTACGTGTGGCTCATCTCCTGAACACCTTTTAACTAAAGAAGGAGGAAAAAAATCCAAACACAAAACTGGGATAGAGATCAGCACGGAATAAAGAGGAGTTCTTTGGGTAGCTTATCCTCTGCGGGATCTCAAGACCTGCATGAGAAACGTGTAGCTGCCATCTCCTCATTTTACACATGGGCAAGCAGAGGGAGGGAGAGGGGAAATGCTGTTCCCACTTGCTTATGAAGTGGTTAACCGAGTAAAAAAAAAAAAAGAATAAAATTGCCGCCTTTTCCAGACTAAGGCTTGCCCTCACATTTTCACAGTTTTGGAGATTCCTCCATTGTGTAAACCAAAAAGCAATAGGACTGTACACTGGGTACAAGTTTCAGCTCTAGCTCTCACATCTTCCAAGCCCACCTCGGCAATTGCCTTTCTCACAAAAAGGAAAAAAATACCAGATCACACATTTATAGCAAAGCAATTCTCACTTTATCCAGCACTGGCTACGCTGTGTACACCAGAAAGCCTCCCACAATGACAAACAGCTCTTTTGGCCAATACAGCTTCAGTTGGTGCTTCCAGGACGTTTATCACTAGTGTAACTGCATGTACACTGGCTATTTGCTCTGCTGCCACCGTGGCAAATACAAGTTTGGATGCCCAGAGCCACACCAGATCTGAGCACGCTGATGGCATCTGCCCAGAAAAGACGGAGCGAAGCAGCCAGCCCGAAGCACGCTGTGCATCCAGAACAAAACCCAGGCGGAGATGGCGAGAGGACGGGCTGTGGAGGCTCCTCAGCCTTGGTCTGGTCTCTTCTGTGTTCCTCCTCTGCCACGTGCCCAGGAGCATCGTGCTCAGCCCCAGGACCCACAGGAGGCATCAGCAGCCCCATGTCCCTATTAATGGCTAAAGCAGAGTTAGTCAAACCATGAAGAAGTGGGTCCTGACACAACTAAGAGCATCTGCAAATCCCTTTAGCTCAGGCCGATTGCCTGGGAGCAGCACCGACATGAACCTCACATCCTTAATTTCATGCTAAGGCCCGTTTCAGTGCTGATCAGATAGAGGAGTGGGGAACAGAGCTGGAGCACAAAGAATTATTTAGTACTTTTGTTCCTAAGATGATCTGCTGGTTTTGAACAACTCGCAAAGACACAGCCCCCATAACCTTCTCCGAACACTTTTTATGTGAAAGCCCTAAAACAGTAGGCAGATCATTTTCTCCATTTCACAATAATGAAAAGCAGTTTATTCATCAGCTGTTGCTTTTTATCACTTTCTTTTAGGGGTTTTAGACACCTTTTTAGGAAAATAAATCTGGGAATGCTCTTAATAACCCACACGCTTGATTAGTGGTTATTACACTGAGCCAGGAAGGTGACACCCTGCTACATCCTCACTCTGCGTCCAGGGATCAAGAGGAGAAGAGATTGATGCGAGGCCATCCAGGCTGGCTCTGGAGGGAGCAGGATGCAAGGCCAGGTCTTTGGAGGCTGTGAGGATGGTTTAATTACAGAGTCTGGTCTTCTCAGAGGACATACCCCTGCTCCCCAGTTACTCCCAGCAGTGCCAGCCACAGAAGCTGTCCTTAGCGTTCAAGCTCGGCCATGCAGATGTCCTCCTTTACTACCAAAGTGGGACTGCAAATATTTTGGCTGCTGACTCTGTTGGCAC
>NW_008825611.1:941310-950444 GCF_000699105.1 Pygoscelis adeliae
ATCATAGAACCATTTAGGTTGGAAAAGACCCTTAAGATCATCGAGTCCAACCGTTAACCTAGCACTGCCAAGTCCACCACTAAACCATGTCCCTAAGCACCACATCTACACGTCTTTTAAATACCTCCAGGGATGGTGACTCCACCACTTCCCTGGGCAGCCTGTTCCAATGCTTGACAACCCTTTCGGTGGAGAAATTTTTCCTAATATCCCATCTAAACCTCCCCTGGCACAACTTGAGGCCATTTCCTCTCGTCCTATCATGCGACTCACTGCCGCGTGGTCTCCATCCCGGATTGCATCAGGGAAACTGATCCAAGACCTTCCTCCTGCAAGAAGCCCTCCTTCCCCAAGAGATGTCACCAGGCTTGACGGCAACCTTCCCCACGCCCCCAGACCCAGCTCCCCTCTTACATCTCTCATCACTCTCTTAGCACCTCTTCCTCCTTTGTTCTCCTCTTTTGGGAACCCTTCATTCACGCCCTCGGGTGCCCCACCCACGTGCCTCAGGCAGCAGTCAGCATCATCCAGCCACAAACCCAAATGAAGCTTGCCAAGGCTTGTGGGGACCTGGGGACCTTCTTGCCATGCGTTATCCCCACTTAGCTCAACCAGCCCGGATAAATACCGCAGCCAGGCTGAGCACCGACCTGGAGAGGGTCGGATAGAGGTCTAGGAATGGCACAGAGCGAGAAACACGGATTGCTGCCCCATCCAGCTCCCACTTTTAGATAGTCTTCTTGGTGTGGCCTTCAGCACACCTCACTCCTCGCCCACGCAGCCCAGAAGATAAAAGCAAATCGGCCAGATCATACCGAAAAGCAATCCTCTGCTTTCAGCGCTGATAAATTAAAAGCTCCTTGGCCTCTGAGTGAAAGGAAGTTTTCCCACAAAATAGCTCAGATCCCATTAAAGCAATGACAAGCAACCACTTTGTGCTTCACTTAAGATTTAGCCAGGAGGGAAAATATTACTTCGGATGGCAAGAAGAGCTTGCTTTTAATTGAAACTCTTTCTGCACTGAGCTGCTGTTGACACTTAGTTTTCAATTAACAGTTCCATGGATTTTAGTTCCGTTCTGCAAGTCAAGGCTGTAAAGTGAGGAAAAAAAATCGAATCAAATAAAATCAGAACTTCTGGCTAATCTTGGAGAAATTCAAAGGGATTTAAATGCAAGTTTGCGTGTTTGTTTCCTTCATATCCTTGACTCAGTGGTCTCCTTGCCACTTCCAAGCGCCACAAGGTTACCTTCACAAACCATTGAAGAATTGAGGTTGGGAGGGATGGACATCTGAGGTCTCTAGTCCAATTCCTTTGCTCAGAGCAGGGTCAACTTGAAAGTCAGAGCTGGTTGCTCAGAGCCTTGTTTAGGTCAGATGAATATCTCCAGTGGTGGTGGTTGCACAGCCTTGGTGGGATAAAAGAAAATAAAAATCAGGAAGGAAAGTTAATAGGAAAGGAAAGTGTCTTAGAGAAGAGGATTTGGAAGAGATGTGGAAGACGTGGAAAACATGTGGCCAGCAGGTCGAGGGAGGTGATTCTGCCCCTCTACTCTGCTCTGGTGAGACCCCCCCTGCAGTACTGCGTCCAGCTCTGGGGTCCTCAGCACAAGAAAGACACGGACCTGTTGGAGCAGGTCCAGAGGAGGGCCACGAGAATGATCAGGGGGATGGAACAGCTCTGCTATGAAGAAAGGCTGAGAGAGTTGGGGTTGTTCAGCCTGGAGAAGAGAACGCTCTGGGGAGACCTTACTGTGGCCTTTAGTACTTTGACAGGGGCAAACCTGTTTCAGTTCAAGCCATGTCAGGAGAGAGGGTCTCTTCATGGAGACCTTATTGCAGCCTGTCAGCACTTAAAGGGGGCTTATAAAAAAGATGGGGACAGGCATTTTAATAGGGCTTGTAGCAACAGGACAAGGGGGAATGGTTTTAAACTAAAA
Source organism: Pygoscelis adeliae (assembly GCF_000699105.1). NCBI lineage: Eukaryota > Metazoa > Chordata > Aves > Sphenisciformes > Spheniscidae > Pygoscelis > Pygoscelis adeliae. The sequence goes on from NW_008825611.1 coordinate 943,250, forward strand.
CAGGATAGATTCAGACTGGATATAAGGAAGAAATTTTTGACGCTGAGGGTGGTGAAGCACTGGCACAGGTTGCCCAGAGAGGTGGTGGATGCCCCATCCCTGGAAACATTCCAGGTCAGGTTGGACGGGGCTCTAAGCAACCTGATCTAGTTGAAGATGTCCCTGCCCATGGCAGGGGGGTTGGAACTAGATGATCTTTAAGGTCTCTTCCAAACTAAACCATTCTATGAGTCTATGTTTGCGACGTTGGGGTTTGCCTGCAGCTGGGGTGTGCCCACCCCAGGTGTGGGAGGCACGGCCACACAGCAGCACAGCACGACAGCCTGGGTTGCATTCAAAATACTGTTTTATGAGCAAAGAGGAACCACTCCTTATCTACGTGTGTATATCTATAAAGCCAAGAATTTATTGTTGGTATAACTGAAACCACAACAGTCTCATCATTACTCGTCCATATCTAATAAAGATATGGTTCAGCCGTATTCGGAGTCCTTCGCCAAGAGGAATATAATGTTCCTGTTATTGGTTTCTTCTTCCTTGCTCTAGGATCCACCTGAGGTCATTTTTGCATGTTTGCTAACATGCTTTTACACAAGCTTATGGGCTGTTTTGGGATGAGAACAGCTTCGGGAGAGTTTTGAAAGCCTCAGAGCCCTAACTGAGCTCAGCTGGTCAGGGACGTTGGGTGTGTGCCTCGTCTCAAGGACCAAGGTCATGATAGGAAGGTAAAAATACAAGATAAATTTTTTACCATGCACAAAGAGATTTTGCAAGGAGGATATGCACAGCTCAGGTGTTCAAGGCAGTAATTTGTTGGCTTTTACCCAGTTAAGACTAAGGCATTTCAAACATTTCATAGGACGTTCCTATGAAAATCCACCAATGCAGTCCTCGACAAGACACACCAGGCTCTGCTGGCTCTGCTCGCACCAGCCGGGTGGTGGCCTGAGCTCCTGGAAATTCATCCTTGATGTTGCTGAGCTGTCACCTTCCAATTCTCTGCTTTTTTCTTTAGTATTTTATACCTTTTTGCACAATTTTCCTCTGAATCCTCAAGCTGCTATCAACAACTCAATGACCATGCTTCTGTCTTTGACTTCTAAACCAACGGTTTGGCTGGAGAGAAATTCCCTTCCTTGAAAGGTTTTATTCACCCCCGTCCATCACAACATGCCAGTTTGAACCATAACGTGTTGGTAGTGTCCTAAAATGTCCTAAAAAGTATGGTTTAGGTTTTCACTGAAGCAACAAAATCTTTGTGGAGCTGATATAGGATCAGACACAGAGATTGAGACTTAGAAATAGAGACTTAATGAATTTCCTCCAAGACGTTCCTATGAAAATCCACCAATGCACAAATGCACTTGTACCCACCACATTCCTGTGGGTCATGTCCAGCCCTGGGCACCCCAGTATGGCAAAACCCATGGTTCCCAGTCCCTCGCTGAATGACCCTGTCCTTTTCCAGCCACCTGTGTGACGAGCTTGGACATTATATGCCAGACCCAGGGCAATGCCAGGCAGCGAGCTGGCTTTGCTCCCATGCAGGCAGTGTGCAGGACCAGTCTCATCTTGAAGCCACCAACCGCCTAGTAAGCGAGTTGCTTAACTTTCCTGTATTCTCCCCATCTTTGGTCTCAAAAATGATCAAAAAATAAATAAATAAAAAAAACTTAAATCAAAGCCACTTTCTGGGAGTTTCTTCCAGCATTCTTAAATATGAAAAAAATCCCTTCACCCACCAGCATGGCCAGGGAGGTCACCTCAAGCATAACCTGTTGGGATTGCTCCAGCCAAGAGCGGGAGGTTGGCTGGAGCACATTTGCTCCCGGCAAGCCCCACCACAGGAAAGCCAGGCGGAGAAGAGCAGCCCCTGCAAAGCCGAGCTTAAGAGCTGGAGCTCATGGCAGAGAATGGTCCAAGCTGCAGTCGGCAAGTCTTCCCAAAGACATTAATCGTCTCATTACGGCCTGATTTAAGTGCTAGATCTTTTATTGTCTTCAGTCCCTAGAAGTCAATAGAAGGAACAGTCTGATTGTTGGGCAATTTATTTGACTCCATGTAATAACATTTAAATGGGCCGTGAAGACAAAACAAGACGCTCCATGCTTAAGTCTATCCAGAGGCGGCTTTTCTCCCTTTTTTTTATCCCTGGCGATAAAAGTGTAACTCTCCCAGGTCCTTCAAGCTATTTGCTCTAATATATTGCCAGCCACACTAGAGATAAGTGCAGCTCCGTCTCTTAAATTTTGTGTGGGTTGTTCTTTATTATTTTGGTGAGGCTTTTTGGGAGGGGTGAAAAAGGGAAAAGTGGATTTTATTTGTGGACTTTTCCTTCCCTTTGGTGAAAAAGGATGATTTAGAGATTGTGCTGGTAAGGCTTGTACCACAGGCAGCTATACAGGCTTAAAACCGGCCTTGCTCTTGATCTAAATAAATTGCCTACCCTACTGCCCATCCGGGTGGCATTTCAGCCCTCTGGGAATCAGGATGCCTGGGTCGTGTTACCAGCCCTGCCAGCAACTCTCCCCATGCCCCTGAGAAGGTCATCCAGGCTTAGATTTGGGTGGACAAATTCGCTGTTGAGCCATGTCTTACTTTCTGAGCAATTTGACATGAATAATCTGGGAACAGGACCGATCCACTTGAAAAGTCACTGTCATGCTTACCTGCATATCAGTGCTGTTAGGAGTCATTAAAATTGACTTGGTGAATTAATTCTTCTAATGATTTAGTGGAAAGAAGCCTGTTATCAAAGTGTCCGGTGGGCTGCAGGGAGATCAGGTTGTGGATGTGCATGGATGAGTCGCCCGGCACCGCTCAGCTACACCTGCAGGCTGAGGGGATCTCCCGTCCTTGGAGGGTTTTGGGAGGAAAAAGGCACTGAAGGGCACAAGGAGATCGGGTCCTCTGACAGGAAGGATCTGGATGGACCCCAGAGAAAGGTGCCTCCATCTGCTGCATGTATCAGAACTGCAGAATAATTGAGGTGGGAAGGGGGCTTTGGAGGTCTCCAGTTCAAATTTCTGATCAAAGACGGGCCATCTTCTAACAGCAGATTGCCCTCGGCCATGTCCAGCAGAGTTTTGAATATCTCCAAGGACGGAGAACCCACAGCCCCTCTGATCCCCTTTTCCTATGTTTGACCACTCTCACAGTGAGAAATTTTCCCTCGCATCTCACTGGAATTGTTTGTCACCTCCTGTCCTCCCCTGCGCACCTCTGAGAAGAGTCCAGCTCCATCTTCTCTATAACCCTCCTTTAGTGGTCGTTGACACAACTTAGATCCGCCTTAGACCCTTACCTTTTCTCTACCAATTTGGGATCTCTCCTTTTGAGGGCTCGCAGCCAGCAAGGGGATGTTGGCTGTGCTTTGAGACACAGCTGTATTTCACATGTGCACTCCCCCACTTAGATGACCTCGCAGGTCCCAGAGGACAGGGTGCCAGGCTTGTCTTCAAGAGATACAGGAATCTGGGGCACCTCCTTCCGGCTCTTCTGGGCTGAAGCTTTTTTGGCAACTGTCAAAACTAGCTCTGCAGCATACAGCAAGGTTATGAAAAGCTGGTATTTAGCATGCATCTGGAAATTGGTGGCCTTCCAAGTAATGAAGTCCAGTCCACCTGATTTATCCTCTGGATCAGGATGTGAAGCAAGTAGAAAAAAAAAAAAGGAAGAGAAAAAAAAAGGAAAGTAAGGGAGATGTGAATACCAGCATGGACAGCTATGATGCGTGGTGGCAAAATGTGTCTGCTCAGCTCTTATCTAGACCTCTTTCTTCTGAGTTTCAATGGAGAAGGATATCATTCACTGTGATATCCTAGTTTTGGTGTCTAGCATGGGTGGGAGAAGATACGCAAGATTAGAGAACTCGGAAGCTAACAGCAAATTTTGGAAAGAAATTGAAAATTGGAACTAGAAATGGAGATGGACTTGCAAACCCTGGAGACAGGCTGCGGGGACAGGTGAGTAACCGAGGTGAGGCATGGCCATGTGGCATGGCCAGAAGTTCCTCCTGTGGGACTTCCAGAGGTGTCCCTCCACACGTCCTCAGCAGGACCAGACCACTGCTGCTCCGCTGCTCTCCAAGAGCATCTGCACTTCCTCCTTCCCTGACTTTGCTTCTATTTAAAAAAAAAAAAAAATTTGTTTTGCTGATTTTTTTTTTAACATGGCCTAACAAACTCCAGATAATGACAAGCAAGTGAGCAAGACTTCTGGCACAAGCAAATGAGATTTAATCTGTCAGCCCATGGGTGGATGGAGCAGGATGGCGCTGGCTGTATTCTCTTAAGGTGGCTCCTTCCATCCCTGGAGCTGCTTAAAAGAAAGCAGATGGGAATACAGAATTATCCTCAGTGCTGAAACATGGTGCTGCATCCAGAAGGTGTTGCTTTTTGTGGAGTCTCTGATCTGACACACTCTATCCACACTAGTCACTCAAGCACAGACTGGAAAGTAGTTGCCCAGACACTTAAAGTGCCAATGCTGGAGCCAGTGAACCAGCTCCCCAGCAATGTTTGAGCTTGGTTTAGGAGTTGAGAGGGTTGAAATGTATGAAGGAGGCCAGTTGGACTTGGGGCCAAAGAACAGGTCCTGGTTAGTTTGCTGATAGATACAACCGCAGTGCACAGAGAGACCCAGAAAACACAGAAACACCTCACTTGACGTGGTTTGCACAAGGCTGTTTGGTGTGAGAGCTTCTAGCCCATGCTGGGGTCTAGCCAAGGGACCTGAACCAAAGTCAAGGAGCTGTCACCCCATGAGCCGGGAGGTGACAGTGGCTGCTCTTCTCCAGGTCCTGTTGAATTTTTTTGCTTCCCTCTGATCCAGACTGTGTTGGGTAGATGAAGATCCAGCTTGGTTCTCACCAAAGACCTGTTGCATTAAAGCAATGGGTCACACCAGGGCAGGAGGATGGATGTTTGTCCTCTCTACAGGCAAAGGAAAAGTTGGGAGAGGTTAAGTGACTTGCCCAGTGCCACACAGATAAGCAGTGGGAGAAACAGGGATGAACAGAGATCTCCCAACTCCATCAATGACAGGACCCTAAAAGGGGCTGGCTCTCTCTCTCAGCGAAGGTGCAGAAATAGCTGTGATGTCTTTTAACATGTTCCAGCATCCCCCATGCCCTGCCCCAAGGCTTGGCTGTTGAAGGGGATGCCATGGAGAGCATTGGGACATGCCAGATACGGTCTAAGCACCAGGCAGTGACTGTCTGATCCCATGCAGAAGGATGCTCCATCCCCAAGGAATACGTCGGGGGAGGAAAACACATCCAGGGAGCAGGAACAGTCAGGGGGCAAGTGAGCCTGAAGAAGCAAGGGGGACCTCGGGCTTACCCGGGGTCCAGAAGGACAAGCTGCTGCAGGGGTGCTGCATAGGATGGGACTGGCTTTGACACCAGGCTGAGGCTGGGGGTGAAACCTCTCCGAGAAGGCAGAAAACAGGGGTGACAGTGACAAGTGTAGGACCACCAGCAGCCCCAAGGGAGCAGGAGGAAGGTGGCGGCCACGACCACAGAGTCTAAGGCTTTGTCTGGCTGCAGGCAGGCTCCATGGAGGATTTTGGCAGGAAAATGGCCAGCTTGGCCAGCACAGACCAAGCCTTAACCAGGGACTGCATGGGCGCTAACCAGCCAGGAGCAAATGGGCTCTTGCAGCATCCTTCCACCCTTTATCATCCCAATTTTGCACATGAGGAAACTGAGGCACAGAGAGTTGAGACTGACTTCAGGCAAGCAGCAGCCGTCAGAGTGAGATGAGCCCCTTCTCATGCCACCCAGCCTTCCTGCTTGTGTCCTTTAAAAATCTGGGGGTACCTAGAGATGAAAATAGGGTCCCATGGGCATTCTCATGCCTAACGGTGATTAAGCACCTTTTCAGCATCTGCCCCTATACGTCCAGTCCTTGTGTTTCAGAAGGAGCAAGGAGGAGCAACCACCTTGCCTTTCCCTTTCTCTTGCCTTTCACTGCTCCCTGCTTGGTCGGTGGGAGTTTGTACAGCTCCTAGCACCGGGGCGGAGACACTGCAAGACCTGCTGCAGGATGGAGATCATCAAACTGCTGCCTTCAGACCAGTTCAGTGACTTCAAAAGGCGACGACCACAGGATGGCAGCAAAATCTGTCTCTGGGGAAGTCTCCAAAACCAGTTTTCCCAGTCCTTCTTGGCTGGCTACCGCTGATGGCACCAGGAGACACAGGTGCAGCAGCTGGCAGTGCCACTGCAAGGTCAGTGCAGAATCCAACCCAACCCAAAGGGACAAGGCTGAGGGGATGTAAAATGGCCTTTTGACATTCACCCAGCTGGGAATATGAGTCTGCTCTCAGCTCTACTTCTTAGGGATATTTTTGCTTTTCTGTTGAAATGCAAATCCTAAAAAAAACCAAAACAATATAACTGCTAAAACCACCAGGATATTTCCATTTCTTTTTGACTGAATCCCCCAGGGATGGATATTTCCTGTGGAGGGGGAAGAAGATGGATGGGAGGGATGAAAAATAAAAACGTTTGCAAAAGCCGGCCTTTTTTTTTTGCAAACACAAATATATATATAAATATGGCAGGGCGCGAGATGAAGCTGTAAGATTTAGCTGCACTGAGGCTGCAGCTTTCCAAGGTGTGCTAACCTCTGCGGATGGTGGGAGAGCAGAAGATGACCATGCCACGCAGGGGGCAGGGAGAACAGGCTGTTCTGCTGAGAGATGCGGAGATCTCTGGCTAATGAGTTGGCCTCATTTCCAGAAGGACTGCCAGGATGAAATGGGGTCTCTCCTCCACTTATTCATCTGAATTGGCTAGTTAAAGCCTCTCCATCTGTGTCATTTCTGTGATGAAAAAAAGTGAAATGGGAAGAAAAGGAATGCACTTCCATTTATCTCTCAGTAGGCATTTTGGCTGAACCCCATTAAAACCAAGGTAAATCAGGACTTTTTATCAGGGCTTTCTAAACCAACATCTACCCAGTATCCTTTCCCTTGCTTCTCTCATTTCTAGAGTGTGCTGGTTTTGGCTGGGGTAGAGTTAATTTTCTTCCCAGCAGCTGGTATGGGGCTGTGTTTTGGATTTGTGCTGGAAACAGCGTTGATAACACAGGGATGTTTTCATTGCTGCTGAGCAGTGCTGACACAGAGTCAAGGCCTTTTCTGCCTCTCACCCCACCCCACCAGCGAGCAGGCTGGGGGGGCACGAGAA
>NW_008825611.1:950811-965998 GCF_000699105.1 Pygoscelis adeliae
GGGGGAAAGAAAATTAAGCTTTTTTTTTTTATTAAAGTGGGACATTTTGGCAATTAAATATTTCTTTAAAAATAAAGTAAACATTTCCCAATTGACCTTTTTTTCCCCCCTTTTTAACTCCCATAAACCTACTGACTCCACACAGCTGTAATTGCTGAGTGCTTCACTTGATTCAGGGCATCTCCCAGAAATAAGGTGAGGCAGAGCACCCTCCTTGAAGGGCTCCTGATCTGCTTTCAAACATAAGGGAGACATGGGTGTCCAGAAAGGCATGAAAAAGAGGCAGATGTACGCTTACTACCTGCAATGAATAAATCCTACAGAGAGACAAGAAACCTTTGCATGGGCCTTTCAGCAAGACCTGTCCAGCAGCCAAGTGACTTGGAGCAAGAGCAGAGCAAGCCCCAAGCTCCAAAGTAGATATTCTCCACCCAACATCCACATGGTCACTCCAGAAGATGATCTGTGCCTGGCCACCCTGCTCAGTACCAGTCTGGGTTTAAACTTCCTTCCCGAGCTAATGCATGCTGCTTTTCAAGGACCACATGGTTTTCCAAACTCTGATCTATCAACTCCGATGCATTTAAAGACACCTCCAGAGTTTCACTCTGGCAATACTGATGTAGAATCATAGAATCACAGCATGATTTGGGTTGGAAGGAACCTCTAAAGGTCATCTAGTCCAACCCCCCTGCCGTGGGCAGGGACATCTTCAACTAGATCAGGTTGCTCAGAGCCCCGTCCAGCCTGACCTGGAATGTTTCCAGGGATGGGGCATCCACCACCTCTCTGGGCAACCTGTGCCAGTGCTTCACCACCCTCAGCATCAAAAATCTCTTCCGTATTTCTAGTCTAAACCTACCCCCCTTTAGTTTAAAGCCATTCCCCCTTGTCCTGTTGCAACAGGCCCTGATAAAAAGTTTGCCACCATCTTTTTTATAATCCCCCTTTAAGTACTGACAGGCTGCAATAAGGTCTCCCCAAAGCCTTCTCTTCTCCAGGCTGAACAACCCCAACTCTCCCAGCCTTTCTTCATAGCAGAGCTGTTCCAGCCCCCTGATCATTTTCATGTCCCTCCTCTGGACCTGCTCCAACAGGTCCGTGTCTTTCTTGTGCTGAGGGCTCCAGAGCTGGACGCAGTACTCCAGGTGGGGTCTCACCAGAGCAGAGTAGAGGGGCAGAATCCCCTCCCTCGCCCTGCTGGCCACGCTGCTTTGGATGCAGCCCAGGACACGATTGGCCTTCTGGGCTGCGAGCGCACATTGCCGGCTCATGTCCAGTTTTTCATCCACCAGTACCCCCAGGTCCTTCTCGGCAGGGCTGCTCTCAATCCCTTCATCCCCCAGCCTGTCTTGATACCGGGGGTTGCCCCGACCCAGGTGCAGGACCTTGCACTTGGCCTTGTTAAACCCCATGAGGTTCACACAGGCCCACTTCTCGGGCTTAAAATATGTTCTCCTCCAAGGTGCTGCACAGCCAAGAACAAGTTTTAAACCAATCTGATGAGAACTGAAATGGAACAGCAGGAAAACCATACTACGTTGTTGAAAAGAAACAAGGGAAGGTGAAAGCTGTTTGAAATTTCCCTTGCACCAACACGTCCTTGGCTCCAGCAAAACCGCCTTTCCAGGAGGAGCAGTTTGGTCGCCTCTGATGATACTGTCTCCTCTGCGTGCCATTTTCTGATGTTGGGCTCTGTGGAGAGCAGGGGACACTTCAGCCTTATGGGTTGTTTTTCCTGTATCATCACCACAGTGCAACAGGGAAGCTATCGTTACAGGCGGAGGTTAGTAGTCTGCTAACCAGCAGTGGGGATTTAAAGGCTGTTCTCAGCCCGTTGATCAACAGATCTGTGTTTCCGCGTTTCCTCCATCCTTTTCATCCAGCTCAGAAGAGGAGCAAAGCTGCCTCCTCCTCCTTCCATCCATAGCAATTGTTTAGCACCTCAGATCCATGTATCTGAGAGCACTGACGGAGGGGACGCTTTCTCCCCACCCGTCACAATTTCCAGAAAGGGATGGTTTCAATGTAATCGTCTTTACCAGAAGATTCGGCTTGAAAGCCGCCCCACCGAGAGAGGATGGCTTCGCTCTATCACTTTGACGGGTCAGCACGCACACAAATCAAATTCCTGTGTCTCCAACGTAAAGAGATCTCTTAGGACTGTAGGGTTAGGATTGAAGAGTCTAATAAGGGGAAAGAATTAAGCCTGCAATCACTTGGACTGATTTAAATTAGGCTTTTTTCCTCTCGCTTTGATTAAAATAAGCCGATTTTCCTTTCCACCTGTGTTTCTTATGCAGGCAGAATTTCCATTAACTTCAGTCGATGCTTTTTTTAACTTCTTGAAGCTACAACTTCATGGCATCCCTTCATCTGGTTGCCAGGAGTTTCCTTAGCACATTGCCACTCTTGTGATATTAATCATAACATCTCCCTGCTTTATATACCAGTCACCTCTGTTATTAAATGGAGCTCCTGCGTGCCCTTCTATCTTATTAAAGAACACTGACCTTCGTTATGCATTACAGAATTATAATGAATATTCCTTACAGAATAGCGATGATATTGGGCTTACATTGTCCCCAGGAAGATTTAGGTCAGACGTAAAGGAAATCCTCATTGTGACAGGGACAGTGATGAACTGGAAGGGTTTGGGGGTGGGACAGGGCACATGTCCCATCGCTGGAGGCTTTCAAGCAGACAGCCAAATATCAGGGGTGCAGCAGGTAGAGCTGATGCTGATTTGGGGCAGATAGGTGGGATCCTGGCCACCCCTTGCACTTCTGCACACTTTCTACGGAAGTAGGAGTACTGGAAATCTTCCAGTAACTTCCACCAGTAGCCATCCAATAAAAGGAACAGCACAACGTTTAATAGGATAATTTTCAAGCTCTGGACTAATCATACAGTAATTAAACCAAAGAGAAGAGAAGACAACGTAACCTGAAGCACTGGCCATCGATTCAGTCTTCCAGCCCTGCATTAACGGCACAAAAGACGCTGTATGTCCCCAACACCATCAACTTGATGTATTCATTAATCTCCATGTAATCCTCCAGCAGCTACACTGAGCTCAGATCCTCACTTTGCGCCCAGGTTATAGCTGGAATAACGCCCAGGAATGGGATGGGAGGTGCCTGAGGAGCAGGCTGTGCTCTCAGGCATGGAGAAGGCTACAGGAGCACTTGGGCTGCGATGGCCACTTTCCTGCCTCTCATGGGTAATCACACACTCCTCTTGACTTACAGCAGGCATTCCTTTAAATGGCTTCAAAAGCAAAGATGGAAACCCAGGGAGGAAAGGTCCATCGAAGGCTCTAACGCAGAGACAACCCCTGTCAGGAGAGTCCTATGCTGCTGATTCCTAAATGCCGAGGAAAGTTCTGCTGTTTCTTTTTCTCAAGGCATCTGGTTTTGGCCACCATTAGAGCAAGGAGCTGTTAGTAAGAAAGACAACACAGGCCAAATAGGAGCTCTTGCATAGGTCTTACTTCAAGAGGAGTTGCAATAGGAACCCTCATTTGAGTAGCAGGGTTATTTGCCTGTCCCCGTGCTGATACCTGCATGGCCAAAAGCAGACCACACTCAGCAAAAGCAGTTAGCCCCAGCAGGGTATGCAACAGAGCCTCAAAAACACAGCACGGTACTGACCTCCATCACGGGGGGCCTCCCTCTCTCCCTGTCTGATCCAGCCACCATGAGTCAACCTCATTTGGGAACAAAGCTGGGAGGACTTAAAATCAAATGTGGTTTTTTTTCTTGTGTTTCCACAGAAAAAAATTAGTTTGGCATGGTTCCACTTTCAATCAGTAAAATAAATGGTCGCTTGATTTTGAAAAGTCTGGTAAAATGGCAACAAACTCCCAGGACTAATATTTTGCATGGAAAAAAAAAAAAAAACGGCCTCTGATGTTGAAGCATTGCCTTAAAATAAATGAGTGCTGCAGGAGTCTGAAAGCAAAATGAGCCCTGGATTCTGTTCCTTCTTCTCAGGGAGTTTATTTTAACCACCAACACGTCCATGCAGTCCCCACCACATCAAAGGACACCCAGAAACCACCACTGCAGCAGAACATCCCCGGTAAGTCTCTGTGCTCTCACCAGCAACGATGCCTCCTTTCCCAGGGAGCAGGGAGGGGAGAGCTGGATATGAACTGGGCAGCTTGAGCCCCTCTTACTTTTATTTTAGACGGGAGCAAGGAAACTCAGAAGCTGTGCTCTGAGCTTCTGTGGGAGCCCAGAGCCCCTCTCCCACCCTGACCAGGCTGTTCCTGCCGGTATCCCACTCCAGCCCCAACAGGACTTGCAGGCTGGGGAGCCGGGAGCCTGGCTGTCAGACAGCTTCTTTCTGGGAGTGATAGGAACCCGGGCAGGTGCCCTCCCTTTAAATGCAAGGGGGGTGCCTGCACCAGATTTTTTTCTTTTTTTAACAAAGCAGCGACAATTGTCTCTTGCCAAGGGTCTGATGATGCTGATACCAGCCATGCAGATGATCTCTGATGTGCTCTGACAACAGGGATCAGAGCAGGATCTCTACACCCAAACTACTTAGCTGCTGGATCCCAAATGACAAAGGGGTCCAGCCGCTCTGAGCGGGGCGTTTCTGTGCATGCCCAGAGGCAGATCTGACAGCCCTAAGGGACTAGGAAATCAAGATGAGGGGTCTGATGAGGTTCAGTGCCTGCTGGATGGGATGGGTGGGAGTAGAGGACAGAGAGGGCTGGACTGTACTTAAGACATAGAACTCTGCATTTCAGTCATGGGCTCTTTTTAATACCTTTTTTCCCCAGAGTTTGCTCAGAACGACTCTCCTCTTTCACTCTCACACACACACTGACACACACACCTCCCTGTCCCATCAAGCCAGACTTTTCATTAACCATCTCCAGCACCAAGTGATCAGCCACAGCAGGACAGTCCTCCCAGCGCTCAATACAAGCTTCAAGCTAACTTCAGTTCTCAAGCACTCCCTCCAATCCCACCACTTCTTGCAGGGCTTTTCACCTGCAAGCCTTTCTAATTACATATGCAACGTTTTCGGCCGCAGCACAGCTCCCTGCCAAATCTCCACCCTCCCTGGCCCTTCCTGGTGAGATAAGAGCAGCTGCACAGGCAGCAAAGCGATCCAAATAGCGGAGCTGTGGCTTGCAAACCTCGGTGGGGAGCAGGGAACGGCCCCACGGAGAGAGGCGATAGCAACACTGCCACCACTGAGACGTGGTACAGAGCCAGAGGCAGACGTGGTAGGTTCAAGCAGCCAAAGCAAGGAGGAAGAAGTTAGGAAAGCAGCTGGGAAAGGCTACGTGAGCCCCTCTTCAGGCATCAGTTATGGTATGTAACGCTATTTCCATCTTCATTCATCTCTTGGCATTTACAACAGGCAACCTCATCTGCTCTTTGCCTTTATCAGTAATGCCATCCGGCACAAAGTCCCTCAGCCCTTAGACAGGATCATTGTCAACATGGCCCTGGTGAACAGGGTGCTACAAAGAGGTCCCAGCAGTCCTCTCCTTTGCCGGCACCAGCATTTTCAGTGAGAGGGGGTGCCGCATCCTCCTTTACACGTATCACATGCTGAGGCTCATCAGCACCTGGTCAGTGGAGAATCTAAGTTACCCCCACTTGATAAAGATCCACAGACCTAACCATCACGGGTCCAAGTTCATCTACAGGCACCAGGGAGAGTATATGAACACCGTCCTTGCTGGCTGCTGGATCTTTCACATCGTCTTACAATTGCTCTACCTTCAGTACAACACAACAGCAGAGAGGATAAGTAATGAAACCGTTGTGTGCTTGGCTACCAGCACTTGCTTAAGTTCTCCGGGGAGTTTCATCATGAAGTTTACCACATACACATCCGTCAGACTGGATCTCATCTTCATCATCCATGTGATAGTCCTGAATTGATTCATCATTGACCTCCCGTGGAGGCAAAAGAGAAAGGGCTGCCTCGACCCCAGGGAGCACCTGGAACAGGCACACGGCTCAGGCGACCAAGATCTTGCTCTCGCTGCTCTCCATTTACATTGTCTGCTGGCTCTCTAACGACATCACTTGGATTGCTCTTGTGTCAGGACTCCTTAAGCACAACTTTGAGAACAGCATCCTCAGAGGTCTCTATGGAGTGCTGTCCTGCATCTATTACTCATCCAGTTCCTATGTCATTGTGTTTGGCTACAAGAAAGTCAGACGATACCTCACTGAAGCCTGCTGGTGCCTGAGAAGTGAAAAGCCTGCCGTTGTCCAGAGCGTGGAGATGTAACCTCTCAAAATCCTTTGTGGGTTCTCCAACTTTCCAGACAGAAGAGCATGTCTGCTATGAGGGACTTCTTCAGGCATTTAAAATAAACCCCTGCCGGCTTTCTGGAAACATCTCTCAGATCATGCTTCAAATTCAGGGGGTTCCCATCGATCTTCTTCTTGCACCTTGTGATAACATTGTGGGGCACCATCAGCCAGATGAGGGAACTAATCAGAAAACAGATCCGGTAGACATCAAAGAATAGATTGGCCCCCGAGATGTGTCACAGAAAAAAATCCCAGAGAAAGCCTATTTCAAAAGGCGCAGCAGCAGATAAACATTTACCTTCAGCCAGATGAAAGCAAATGGAAATACTCTCATCACCACCAGTCAGCGACAGCCCATAATAAACAAAAGATCAAGTATATATAGTCCCTAAGGACTTGTTACTTTTGAAAACTGTAAGAGGGAAAGTAGGCATTCTTCAGTATTGTCGCAGGCAGGCGAGTGTTTCTATTTCCACAATAGCTCGTTGAGAGAGAAAACAAGTAACAAAAAGCCCTCTGAAAGCCCAGACATTGCACGAATATGGGCAGCCAGCAGAACCGTTAGATTCTAGGAAAAATTACTGCGAGGTTATGTTTTCAGAATTCATGATTTTATGAAGATGAAAATATGACCAGGCAAATGGTGCTATGCTTTAGAAGTTTATGGCTTCCAGCACCAAACATTTATTTCTCAACAAAACAGAAATCATGAAGTCACAATGCCAGGGTACATTTTCCTGTGTCAGATCATTCCATGTATAATACAGCTGAGAAAATAAAGGAAAAATGTAACTCCAAAACCCTTATGTATCTTTCCCTCCTAGCCCCGAGAGCAGGGGTCTGGGAATAAAAGAAGGAAAACTTCCTGTGTGCCATTCTGTCTTTAAAAAAATTTGTTTCCATTAGTATTTTGATCTGACTGGGGTGATTATGCATAATTAAATGTTAGCTGACACGCTGAAAGGTGCTTCCTTTCCTTTCTAGTGCTGCCTAATAACCTCCTCCTGCTTTTGAGCTCCCCCTCTAAAATGGCAAAACCTGCAACGCAGCTACTGGGGCTTTGGGGGTCTCTTCTTGTCTGCCTTGTCCACACGAGCCTGCCAAATATTTGTACATAGGCATCTTTTGCCATTTGGGGGTATATACCTCTGGGGTCACAACCTGCCTGCAATCCAGAGAGGATGCCAAGTGCCTGGGGCATTTTAACAGATGCTCAACAAGGGATGGGCTATGCAGAAATCTAGCCCAGGAGCTACCTAGCCTCGTACACTGCTTTGTCCCTAATCATTTGGTTCCAACTGGCCGATGAAATCCAGTGAATCTCTCTTATGGGGTTACTGGTATTGCATCTCTCCCCAGGGGATCCAGTTTAGTTTCTTTTCCTTTCGGCTCTGCAACCCAGAGCAAAGATCATTTTTGAGCATCTTGACCTCTGTTGGAGATAGATCCCTGCAGAAGGAGATCCCTGCAAAAGTGCTTTTCTGACTGCTTTTGAGGGACAAATGTTGCCTGGGTTTCCCTGACCTTTTTTTTAGAGGCTCCAGGCTTTCATGATTCAACGCACACTGCACATGTAAAATACACAGAGGCAGCAAAAGACTCCTGATAGCCCCTGGCAAAGGCCATGTATCAGTTCTGACCTCTTCCCACCTACCCGGGGGATGCAAGCTGCCTTCCCCTGGCTGCCCCTGCAGCCCAGGGTGCCGTGTCGACCCCAAACACTTGCCCCTACGACCCACTGCGGGTCTACGCCACCACCAGTGACTCACAGCCTTCCAGAGACTCCTAGAAATCTTCCTGATTTTTGAAAGTTGGCCCTGCAAGGAAGGCAGACAGTGCAATATTTCAGGGAAAAGGGGAGAAAAGAATTGATTCTTCCTTTGAAACCTGCTGTCCAGCTTTTAAAATGACCCCTGGAAACCTGCTGTGTTGGCCATCGAAGAAAGGAAGGTACTAGATTACATGTGCCTCGAGACTAATCCAGCCTGACATTCCTCACGATCCTATGTTCCCCCATTTATCCACAGATTAGGTACAACAGAGACAACTGCTCTGTTCCTTTTCCCACCCTGCCCAATTAACACTAGCTAGGAGCACCACTTGTTGGAGAGAGAAGGCAATTCAGTCGAGACGTAACACAGGAGATGAATGGAATGCAGTACCAGCAAGGATTGGTAACTCATGATCCTGCTGGACCCCTACTAAGTGCTTTGATTTTAAGGATTTTTTAAAATTTATTTTTAAATAAAGATACCCTGTCTTCTCCTGCTCTTCCCCCAGCTTCCTCCAGCAACACAGTCTATTTGGATTAGCTCCAGGGAGATGAAAGTAGCCTTGCTGCTCTCAGAGTTATCTGTGAACTCCACGCAGTTCAGATAGAAAAGCAAATATTCCACATCGGTAATGCAGCTTGCTTAGCTCTTGGCCAGCCGTCAGCAAGGAGCTGCTGAAACGGAGTAGCGTTATTTCAAAGCCAGATAAGGAGACTGCGTACGCTGCATTCAAACTGATCTCTTCTTGTACATGCAATTCCTCCTGTTTTATTTCACCGTCATTTGCAGAATTGCATAAAAATTTAGGCTGGAAGGTACCTTGTCCAGATGCGTGCTGAGTACCTCAAAGGAAAACAATGCTCCCGCCTCTCCGGGCTTTCACCATCCTCGCAGTGAAAACATTTTTCCTTGTATTTCTTTGGAACTTCCCTTGCTGCGACTTATGCCTGTTGCCTATCATCCTTCCGTCGTACACCTCTGAGAGGAGTCAGGCTCTCCCTTCTCTATGATCTTAATTACGTAGTTGGAAAGAGCAACTAGGTCTTGCTCAGCCTTCTCTTCTCCAGGCTACACCAAGCCAGCTCCCTCAGCCTCTCCTCTTATGTCATGTTGGTGGTGTTGGGTCGACGGTTGGACTCGATGATCTTAAAGGTCTTTTCTAACCTTAATGATTCTATGATTCTATGATTCTATGTGCTCCAGCCTCCTGACCACGTTCACTGGGACGTTCATGTGGTGCTATGGGCAAGGCAAGACCTCATCTGGCCACATTGTTCGTATTCAAGACAGAAGGACAGACAGACACATACAGAAGTGCGGAGAAGTCTGGCATCACTAGGGTACGGAGCAAGAGGACCTGGGCTTGTTCAGCCTCACTGAAGAAGTCTGAAAGGGAGATGAGCTCAGGCAGAAAACAGTCCGCTCTTGGGTTACACCAGTGTTTTCTAAGGCTGCTGTTCCACAGACACGTCTTTTGGCAATAAAAATATTATGAGAAACCAGGGTCGGTTCCCTGGCCCGTTCCACCATGTGGTCATGAGCAGAGAGGGAAGACACAGGCAAAGGGATGGCGTGAATGGCAGGAGGAAGCCTTCAGAGGAGAGGAGGCTTTGCCCCAGAGACAACGTCTGGGAGAACCACAATTTAGCCTCTAGCCAAGACAAAGTAAAAATGCCGCCTTCTGCGTTGCATCCAAAAAGAGAAATGCAGGCTATGACTCAACCTGCTTCATGCCAAAACCAAGATGTTAAATGGTGTGCAACATTCCCATTAAGTGGAGCTTGCAATCCAGCTAAGCGCACTTGATTTAAGTAACTTGGCTGGAAACATGGATGTTTGCAGCTGAAGCCTTACCTCCAGCAGCAATCGCATTAGAGTTGCAAATCCCCATCAGTCCCTGGGGACGACCTAAGAGAGGTATCGCTGGGTTACAGCAGCTGCATCCCTGTTTTCCCTACGTGCCCACGTGCAGCAAAGAAACCAAATTGCATTTCGACGTCTCTCGTTTTCTTTTCCCCTCATGCTGGTGCGTATGTGGAGAGAGAAGAACAGTTCTTCATTAATTTGTGCTGGAAAGCCTGGTCATCCAGGTCTTGGTCGCTACTTGCGTGTTGTCAGCTGAGTCACGGACTTTGCAGGACATTTATTTCAAATGGAGATGACTGCCCTGAGAACGAGATAGCTTTTTTAATTAAATGGGTTTTAATGGAAACACGGGAAGGGACAGGTGAAATTAAACTGGGGCTGCAGTGACAGACTTCTTAACTAATGACTTCTAAATGGGTTACAATTTACATTTTGAAAAGATACAGGAAGCTCATTAAGGCCCCAGACAAACAGCTCGGTGGGCCAGAGCGGAGAGGAGAGAGCTCTGCAGCCAGAGCAGCACTGTATGAAAAAGATACCCAGAACGATAGCAACTACTGCACATTAACACCACCGCTACTTATATAACGGTTGTCCTCCCCAGGCCTGACTTTGTGTAGAAGGCCAATATTTTTATCCCTGATTTTCAGCTACAAAACGCCAGGCACAGAAAAGTAACCCGCCCGGTGTTGGGACTAAGCTCAGATGAGCTACGCGGAGTTAGTCAAGGATGATGCTACTTATGTAACGGTTGTCCTCCCCGGGCCTGACTTTGTGGCCAATATTTTTATCCCTGATTTTCAGCTACAAAACGCCAGGCACAGAAAAGTAACCCGCCCGGTGTTGGGACTAAGCTCAGATGAGCTACGCGGAGTTAGTCAAGGATGATTTCCAGCAGAAAACGCGGGTCTAGAACAACAGGTCCTTTCTGGGAATGTGTCCATTCCCAAGAAACGTTGGTTAGGAGCCATCTGGTGTAATTTACAGCCAAAAGAGATGAAGAAAACTATGCAGACGAATTGTTGGAAAGACATCCAGACACACAGATGCAGTCACAGCCACACGGTCTAAACCAGGTGGTCAGGGCATTAACCGGGGACAGCCCCTGCTTGGAATCAGGGACATCCAAATCCACACACCCTGCACGGCTTCACTGTTCACCAAAGAGCCTTTGAAAGGTTTTGGTTTTGCTTCAGCGCACACCAGGAAATTTTAGAGAATCACTTCTCACCCACGCTGCTCTTGCAGCTTAAGCCAGTGCCCTGTCTGCTGGGCTCCACTGCGCGGGGCTGAGTCATACCGAAAAGGTAAATCCCCACCTCTGTGGCTATGCGGGAGGAAAGCGTCTGAATTTCAATCTTAGGGATTTCACTTCACCACTATTTTTTTCTTTAATCCCCCATTAGCACAGCAGTCTTCATCTCCAAATATTTTTGAAGACCTGCTCAGGGAAATCCTTGGATTTCTTTTAGATTTATATTTTCACTGGCATTATTTGTTTCAATTCTTCCCACAGCTTTTAAGGAGAAAGAGCCTTTATCCGATCACCAAGTCTCACTCCCCGCATCACTCAGCCGTTAATACCTGCCCCAGAAGAAGCTGTGGCTGAACGAGACCAGACACTCAAATCTTCAGAGCAGAAACAAACTGCCATGAAACACAACACAGTGGGACAAACCTCGCAAGGGTTTCAAGCCTTCAAACCTAGAGCACCTTCCGATGTAGCACCTTCTCACACAGCGAGAACCAAGATTATGGCAACCCATTTGCAAACTACAGTACAGCTGATCACTGAGCTCCACAGAGAAAAGGAAAACAAGGGTGAGATAACCATGAGATCCCACCTAGCAGGGTCTTTCTCATACAACTTCCAACGAAGCTCTGTTAGCATTTCTCACAGCCTAACCAAGGAAGGACCACAAAGCTTCACTTGCATTCAGCAGCAACCTGGGAGCACACAGGAGACAAATCCAGGCCCGCAGTTCCGCTCTTGAGGCAGAGCCCTGACAAATTGTCCCCTTTGCATAAAAACTTCAGTAACTCTAGAACAAGAGACCAATGCAAGCAGAGCCTAATTTTCCTCTGCCTTGTTTTCATCTTGTTTTTGTGCATGTCTTAATTTTGCAGTTTTGTTTTCAAGAACTAAGACTATTTTGACTGAGTATGCCTGTTACTCTTATTTAAATTTCTCTGTTTAAGGTAAATGTAGTTACCTCAAATTATCTCAAGCAACAATAAGCCATGTTATTTCTCTTAAAACAAGCAATCCAAGTAGAGCAGTGAGAACAAAGCATCTCAGCAGACCGAGACAGGTCTCACAAGCTTCTTTAGAGGCTTTGGGGAGGTGCTGAGCTACCACACGGTGCACCCCGGTCCTGGGTGGAGTTCACCCCACATGTAGGGTTACCGGTTCATTGCCCTGCCCCTATAAAACACATCTGCAGCTCTTTAACTCCGGCACACTGATTCGGACACCTCCCAGAGTCCTGCAAACCACCGAGCGCTTCCTGGCAGGTGCTGAAGACCTTTTGTGCCCACTGGCGCAAAGGAGTGGATCCAGAAACGCATGTTCGTTAACACGTTTATAGATGAGTATTCGGAAGAATTCCAGAGGTCCATACCCAAGTGGGAGGGAGCAGGCAGGCAGCGCTTGCGTTATTTCTCCCTGTAAATACATTCTGTTACACAAAGGTTACATCCACACTGTAAAGTCAGGCCTGCCCAGGCACGGGCAAGCAATCATCCGCGTGAGAAAATTGTGAGAAAGTTCCCCGGCATAAATTTGGGTGCCGATTTGCATTTCCCTAGAAAATACCCAGGCACGGCTCAATGCACAGAACAGCCCAAGAACAACTCCCCAGCAGGCAGTTTGCATCCAGCCACCCTCTTCTGGAAGGCAAGACAGTTTACAAGCGTGGAAGAGGGCATTTTGTGCCAGTTGGCCACAGGGCCCAGGATGTATTTAGCTCCTGGATGCACTTAGTTTATTAGGACAGATGAAGCTGAATTGCCTCTACTTAGAGTCTCATTACCGGACATCAATACATGACGCCACCATACACTTACTGAATCAAACACTCCGGGACTGTACTGCCAGGTGGATTAATTCTCGTTATTACAAAGAAGTGACGACCACTCACGCAAGCGTACAGAATTCCTATATACAATGAGGCATTTGAGGGGGGAATGCACTATTTGAAATTTCGTCAAAATAAAGACTAATTTGAAAAGCCACATATTTTCCCCCAAAACTGCCTGCATCAGGATCAGGCACTGACCTCAAGCTGGCTGAGGAAATCGCACGGGTTTGCGAGTTCTGGATTACTCCGATCCCACCGTAGTGCGGCATTTGCAAGACCGAGTGGGACAAGTCATGCTCCAACGGGGGGGGCCTTTAACTCAGTTCACACCCACTGCTGATCACAGCCTTCACATATATTTTCCTAGTGTCTTGGTAGAAAGGCAACCTCAAAATCCTCTGAAACCTACATGGTTATTAGAGAAACCAGAGGGGCTTTTCCAGATCTAAACTAGGAAAAATATAAAAGGGCATCTGAGAAATACAGCTCAAAGGACGTAAAAAGTTTCTGAAGACGACCCCGGTGTCTGAACTGAGCGTCCGACGCACTGTCGTTCATCTGTAGAGCTTAAGCTCTGTTTCTGCATGGCATAATGGTGACACCTACAGGAAAATACCTCATCTGCTACCTCTGCGGCCCAGAGAGGGGCGGATGACATCACATCATTAATATTATCTCCTTATTAAAGGTCGTAGGGACCGCGCAAGCAAATAAAATACGTATCGCTCACACAAGTTAAGTGCTGGCTGCAGACCAAGGTCACTAGCTGGATGGTGACAAAACAGGGTCTGGGAGCCATCAACTCCCTCCGCATCCGCTGCAGCCGCTGCACAAATGACAGCAGAGTTAAGCAAACGCAAAAAAAAGTAGAATTTCTTCTTTCCGGATGCATCTTTCAAGGTTTGCTTGGTGTATGCCCGTGTGTGGCTCCAGGGCACGGCTACCTGTGCACCCAGACTGCCTCGGACGGAGCTGCACCGAGGCTATCGCTGCACACAGACAGAACAGCCCACCGCTTCCCGCTCCTTCAGCCACGAGCTCAGTGCACGGCAGCACACGCGCTGGTATCTCACGCTTGGCCTGCGCCCGTTCACTGTCTTCTCGGCAGTGTTGCAGGACGTGATACAGGACTATAGAAGAACATTCAAACATGAGAGCACGTAATATTTCTTAGGAAGTTTAGAGTGTTCTCTAATCAGAATGGATTTTAAGAAAGCGAAATATCATACAGATGAAATAACTAAAACCTTTGGTTTAAACTCTCATTAAAGAGTCACCATTTTTCAAATCTGCAGGCAAAGACATGGAAGAAAAACCCAGCCGTTTTTCATTCAGTTTTTATTTTTACAAGCAATCCCGACCACTACACGTGATCTAAAATAACCATTGTCTGAAGCGCACCCTGAAGAAAACCACCAGGAAAGCCTCAGCTCGTAATTTATCTAATTGCGTATAGGTGCAATGTCCCTCGTGCCTCAAAAGTTACCAGAGGACACGTCCTTTCTGACCACGCAGCGAGTATTAGACTAGCCTCGTAAGAAACAGACCGTAGACAATACGGTTTGAGCAGAGCACGAACAAAGGGGCATTGTCATTGATTTGCAAAATGAGATTTTGAAAGATTATTATTAAAACTTTATAATAAAACACCCAGTCTGCAGTTCAGTTCCGTTTTGAGAACTTCCCGCTGTGTCGCTGGTTCCACATTGCTAAGACTTAGCAAATTTCTTAGTGGAAGCTGTTTTTTCTGTGGCAGACAGATCTGAATTTGTCTCGAGCTCGTGACGGTATGTGCACAGGCAGCTGTGCAGTCCCCAGTAATGACTAATTAGCTAACACAGTTCTTTTGATTATGTCTAAATGCCCAACAGTCTGTAATTTCCATTTTCAATTTATTAAAACATTTCCCCCCAACAACAAACAGTGCTTTAAAAGGCCACACTAAAGGGATCTCCGAAGCAAGAAAGGGCTAGATCAGTCTGAACTTTACAGCCACAAAGCAAGTCAAAAACGAGTGAAAACCAAAGTACGTTCCTCCTCACTCACAGAAGGACTGGGGCAGAGCCTGACAAACGGTTTCAGATCTAACGGTGGGCGACCACCCAAAGAGGGAGGGGGAAGTTTGTTCTCCACCCCCAGCTTCAAGTTCCTGCAGCATCTTTTCGTGCCGATACGT
>NW_008825611.1:968648-1003838 GCF_000699105.1 Pygoscelis adeliae
GGGACAGCCCGGCCCGGCTGACAGGCGGGCCTTCCCCCCTCGTCCTCCCTGGCAGCTCCTGGGCGGCGGCCGGTTACCGTTCGTGAAACCATAGGATGGTTTAGGTTGGAAAAGACCTTTAAGATCATCGAGTCCCACCGTTAATTCCTGTCAGGCGTGAGACCTGAAAGGCAGGCCGTCCCCTCTCTGGCCTCGGACAGCCTGCTTTACCTGCATTTCACAGAACCTGCCCGCCTCTGCTCCTTTTCCACCCCAGCTGAGGCCACGAGGGCTTGCTGGCCGTGCCAGGTTTAGGTGCGGTGCTGCGCAGTCCCGTTCCGGGAACGGGTAGATGAGACAGCACTTCCAGCCCTCCCGCAAACGGCGAGTGTTTTATTCCTGACCAGCAGTTGCAGCAGCGTGAAACCGTGGTGGAAGCGACCTTGTGGGGCTGCGAGTTGAATGTTGTGGGAAGAAGTCAGATGCAGCTGTGAACTTATCAGCCTTGTTGTGTTTTCGAAGTGGAAGAGGGCAGGTTGTTCAGCTGCGAGGTCTCAAATTCAGACGTTTAGCCAAGACAAACACTGAAGCCTTTGTCAGTATAACACCACCAGTTTCGAGGATTCGGGGTGTTTTGGAGTTGGGGGTTTTTTGGTTTTCTTTTGGGAGGGAGGTAGCTTTAATAATTTTTTCTAGGAGGGGGGGAAAAAACCCCCACCTCTAGTATAAACACAGTCCTGCCAGTGCAAGAGTGTAGGCTGGTAAGGACTTTGTGTTAAAAGCAGGTTTTGCTGATAATAATTAGATTTTCCAACACATTTCTCTCACACCTTTTCTTGTATAGACCTGGTCTAAATCTTTCTTTCTCAACAGCCTGGAAACTGATGAAATTTCATCACATTTCTAGTTATTTAGAGCTGAGCTTTTGGTAAAAGTGAGTGATGCGTGTCGTAGAGAAATGAGACCGCTGGAAATACATAATTTCCTGAACTTGACTTGTATCATGACTTAGGTAAATCAGGGGCTGTGGAGCTTGGGGGGATTTCTTTTCTTTTTAAGCATACAAAGTTCTAACTAACTTGAAGCCCAAACGTTTAAATGGTCTGAATTCTCAAAAAGCTTTAGTACTGTTTTTGAGCAGCTTGGTTAAAGTTAGTTTACAGTCAGGATAATTTAACCATTTTGAAGCCTCTTTATCAGTGGCATCTTTTTGACACTTCCACATTGGTCTTGCTTTTTTTATTGTGGCTTTCAGATAATTTCTACCTTAATGTACTGATTTCTGTCATTATAAAGTCCTTCACAGAATTTCAGGTTGTGGGGATGACGTCGTTCTTCTTACACAGCAGAAATTATTTTTCAAAACCATTGGGGCTGTGGTGTATTTAATATCTGCAAAATTTGGTCTTACACAGGAATTTGCTTTCCTGTTCCTTTTTCTTATGTGGAAAATAGAAGCTGCTACAATTCTGCTAGTAAACCTGTGTTGTCTCATGGAAAGGATTTGAAACCAGGGGCTGGTTGGTAGCTCTCACCTTTTCTTTTTAATGTCTGGGGATGGGGCAGCAGCTTCTCTTTATGCTCTCTCTTGGGGAATTGCCCTTTTAAAAATGTTCAAGGCTTGACTGCTTTAGATAATGAAGGGAGCTGAGGATCACAGAGGTAAATCATGTAACTTCATGTTTCCTTGGAAAGGTCATTTGGAGCAGCACAGTGTTTCCAGCAAGATCAGGCCTGGGCTTGTTCTGCTGAGAGTAGAAAAAAAAAACAACCGGTAGCATTGCTGGCTTTTATACCTGGGTGGCATATCTATTTGTGAACAAGCCCGAATGTGTTAAGCTGTACGGGGCAAAAGCACCTCCTCAGGGAAGCCAAACGTACTTCCACCTGTGGCATTTGGAATCACTTCCTCGTTGAATTTCACGGGTTAGGTTAGCATGAAGGTAGAAAGATGCTGGATGCTGCAAGCGCAGTGGGAAGGACCACTAAGGTGTGAGGGTGCAGTAGGTGGAGCTCTCGCCGCGTCGGTGCAGAACGGAGGGAGCTCACGAACTAGTAGCTGGGTCTTGCTGGACTCCCTCGAAACTTGCCAGCCCTGCTGTTAACCCTGATGGACTTGCTTATGTGATATAATTGAAGATAATGTGCTGTGACAGGCAAAGGATGGCCTCTCAAGAAAAAATGTCTTTGCTCTGAGCAAGTGTAAATTTGCCAAGCTTTGTAAAGGAGCAAACTGCTACCTGGAGGACGTAAAACTAGGTCCTAAGAAGTCCGGGCTCTGAAAGATTTCCTAGCATTCTTTGTAACGATATAGGAGTGGTGCTTCACGTTCCGTTTAGGAAAGAGCTCTGCTTTCAGAGCGGAGTTCTGCTCTGTTTCCCTTTGGGAGGGAGGTCTTGACAGTACAACCAGGGTCTCGCAGTCACTGCTGTCTGCTGACTGACAAGTCAGATGAAACAATCTCCATTGCTGCCTCTGCACTGTGCTGATGTTTCTGAAAATGTAGAGGCCGAGCTGCTTTCTCAGCACGGCAGTAAACCTGCTGTCCCCAGAAAAGAGGTATTGTCTGGTTTTTGAAAGGCTGAGTCAGAAACTGGAGAACATACAGCTTAAAATACAAACTAAACCCATGCCCATTTTCCAGGCATCTTGTTTAATTTTTTGTTTGTATTGCCTGTTAATTTGAGGGCTTTATCTAACTCATTTCTTCCAGCCTGCCATTCTGCAAACCATCGAGCAACTCGTGGATCAACTTGTCTCACCTATATAATGTTGGTCATTAAGTTTCGCTCAAGATGGCTCTATATCACATCTAATTAGTCCTTGTGTGACTAATCTCTGCATGAACTGGCTAGCCTGGGGTGCCACTTATGTCTGAGACCTCTGCAGCTACAGGAAAACGAAGAGGTGTATTCAGATAAGTGCAGCGGCCAAATCACGCCCCGTGCTGCAGGAGGAGGTGAAAAAAACACAGGGCCAGACCCCAGAGAAAATTAGTCTTGACCTCAAATCTGACAGTCAATCCAGTTCCAAGAATAAGAGCAAGCGGGTTTTTAAGTGTATCCTCTGTATTCTTTGAAACCACCAGTCACACCCTTCTGCATGCAGCTCTAGTCAATCTGTGATACTTCCAGTTCAGAGGGAGAGAGGGCACGTCTAACTTTCTAGATACTGGAATAAATGATGTGTCTTGAGCCACGTAGACGAATCGTTGACCCCTAAAGAAGCAGCCAGGTGTAAGCGTGTTACAGGCAGGGTAAATGATTCTTTTCTCCTCCCCCTCATGAAGGATGGGAAGAAATGCAAGGACTAACACTCACGTTTTTCAGATGACTGTCCAGCTGAATGCCTTGCAAACAGAGGCTGGGGGGGGAAGAAATTAAAGCATATCTTTTCCCACTAAATGTCAATCCACAGTGTCTTCAGTTGTTTGCCTGAATATTTTGGAGATCTGACCAACGTGTTGTCCGACAACTGCCTTGTCTGTTTGACCATGATATGGGTCGGGTTTGGTGGTTTTTTTACTATTTTCTGAGCCCTGTTAACGCTGGTCAACTTTGAGGAATTACCGTGTCTCCTGTAGAGAATTAAACTTGAGAAAACAGGATAGCTTGGTTCACGCGTTTTGCCTCTGTGAGGGTTAAGCACCTCGCTTTGAAATGAATACGTGGCTTATAAATAGCTTCCTCTTTCACAAAATGCAAAACAGCCTCTCCTTCACAGGACAACGGGAACCAAAAAACAAGCCCCAGAATGAATGAGCGCCAGAAGTGCACAGCTGATAGGCTGTGCAGGACCACCTTTGGAAGTTACTGAGGTAGACACACTGAGGCTTTCAGGTGAAAGGATGCTAAGGTTTGAATCGCAGTGTATCTCAAGAACTTATTAAGGGAAATATTGCATTTGTATAAAAGGTCTTTTTGCAGACTAAGTATTTCTGGCATTTAGCAGTGTCACAATAAGTAATCTGCTACTCTGCTTTTGCAGTATAACGCTTTCCTATAGCACGTTCTGTGGCATTCAGAATAAGCATTATCATGCTATAAATAAGCCTGGGCAAGTCTTGAAGCAAACCGATCAGATCCCTGGAGCCTACACTCTGTAATTTATTATAGACCTGTTTTGGTCTACAGATAAAAGGAGTGGATGAGAACAAGAGGGTGACAGCGGTGTGGTAGTGCAGTGACTCAATTCAAAATGTCACGGTGCGTGCTAGTGCTGGAGTTTGCTGGGGGACTGCTAACATCATTGTTGCAGCAGTCCTGAACGTCTAATGGCTTTGCTGGCCAAATACTTCCCCAGATTACTCTGCTTTGCAGCCTGTGCTGAGCTCAGTGCTGCTGCAGCTATATTGTTATCAGTACCAAAGTTAGCTGCTTTGAAGCTACTTGAGATATACTGAGATGAGCTGCAAGCACACCTTTGATCGTCGTGTAAAGTGTAGATGTAGTCATAATGAATCTTATTTTCTGATCATAGATATGCTAATAGTAGGGCTTTTTTAGGAAGGCATTGTTTGGATCAGAGGATGCTGGAGACTTGGCAGAGTGTGGAGAGCATTTTGTGCTCCTGCTGGGGCACCATATAATCCAGCAAAGCACAAAAAAACACGTCCCAAGTTTAAGTAAACGAGTAGTTCTACAGCTTTGTGTGAGACCGTTTGAGTATTTACCTGAAGTAAGGCACCGCAGTTAATACTTTGCAGGATTGAGCAAGTAACAACATACGCAAATATCAGTTACGTTTATCAACAGAATATGCAAAGCAGGTGTCAAGGATGATGATATTTTACCATGATCTGATTGTTTCGGCATGACTACCGTAGTTGATAGCAACAGGATCATGGAGGTCTCAAAGAAAAACCTGGCGGAGGGTTTTCTGTGGAGAACTTCTGAAATGAGCCCACTGGTCAGTCGCTTGCTCCCATGCTGTCTCCCAGCTGCTCCTCTGGTCTGATATTCCTCATTTGTCAGATCTTAATTAGTAACTGAAGCATACGCAGAGAGGATGGCAGTGAGAGCT
Organism: Pygoscelis adeliae; assembly: GCF_000699105.1. NCBI lineage: Eukaryota > Metazoa > Chordata > Aves > Sphenisciformes > Spheniscidae > Pygoscelis > Pygoscelis adeliae. The sequence continues at coordinate 973,650 of NW_008825611.1, forward strand.
GCAGTGACCTTTGGTGTTCTGTCTTCCCCTACATGTGTTTGTCGGGAGACCTGCAGTTTCAATCAGCGTGGTGGAACGAAGTTACCCTGTGTGTATTACGGCGGTAATTTGTAATCCTTATTTGCTATTCAGGTTCTGTTTCAGGTATAACGATTCACATATTCCACTCGGAAACATGCATGCTCTGAGGTTTGAATTCGGATGAATCTACTTCTAAGTTACACAAGTACAAAATAAAAATAAATAAAAAAATTAAAAAATCAGAATACTTTAGAAGGGGGAAAAAAGTACTTCTGGGTCCTTGCCTTTTGGTAACTCAGAAATTATTAGACTGCTAGTCCTGCCAGATAAAGGGAATTGTTTTCTGGAGGAAGGGAAAAACAGGTTATCATTAGAGTAAATTATTTGATTAAGTAAGAATATTTTTTGAGCACTTTGCAGGGCAGGGTTTTGTTTTGTAGTGTGGTGATTTTGGGTTTTTTTTTGTGTGGGCTCTGTCAGATCAAATAACATTAGCAGCACATAGCTATAGTTTTTTCTTTACGATGATCTATACGCTATTGCAAAAGAGACTCCTGTCAGGATAAAATTTCCTTTGCACAGAGCACTGTGCACGAATAAGAAGGTTCCAGTCCATGATCCCGCTTAATCATGGGAAAGCAACTTGCACGCATCTCCTGCCATGCAGGGAAAAAAAACCCACATGAGAGTGGGGAGGCATTCTCTCATTCGGAAAACACCACTGGTATTGCACTTCTTTTGCCAGTCAACTTTTGCAATCAGGACAACTGCAGCAAGCAGAGATGGCAAATCCCTCATCAGTTATATTTCCCTTTTGCAGCTGATGAGGAACACCAGCAAAATGTGGCGGCGGCAGCGGCGGCCAGGCCTCGGCCCCATGCTGAAGAACGGGGAGACGGGATGCCAAGGCGCCGGCGGAACATGGGAAACCGGATGATGGCCCAGAGGAGAGCGCAGCAGGCAGAAGACTGGGTGGAAGGTAAAGTTCGATTCAGTTCATCTTGCAAACATTGAAATGGACCTTAACAACAGGCGTTAAGGTTGGTGAAGGGGTGTGCTTGGCTCCTGAAGAAAGTTTTTCGGTTTTGATGGCTGTGAATTATTTACAGCTTGACTATAATCTATCTGACTGTCCAACTTCTCTCCATACTTCTTCACTTATGTCTAGATACCACTTACCTTTATCTGAAGTGTCTACCTCCTTCTGTGGTGAATTCTGGCAGTTTGTTGTGCCAACAGTGCATCACAACATATTCTTCGCTTACTTCCTAGAAACTACCTTTTGTATTTCCTGCTTAGCCATGTGGGTTAAATATGGGTAAACAGAATCTGCACCTTGCACTAGAATAACAAGCTGTAGTTAAGTAGTGGTTTCTTGCAAATCGGTGGGAAGCATTAATTCCCCAATATAATCTCTGCAAAATCTGGAGTTTTCTTTCTGAGAAGCCATCCAGGTGGTGATCAGAATCAAGCCGATTAGCTGGAGATCACCACAGACTGCAGTATTTTGTCTTACTGCCAGCAGGTTGTTGACAACGAGTCCTCTGTTCCCGTGCTGGATGTGCAGTTAATAGCTATACTTCTGTGGCGTGGTCGCAGACAGGAATACGGTGATAAATAACATCTTTCTACAGCCTGTAAGCCTCGCTCCCTTTTCTGGTGAAACTTCACACATTGTTATCTTTATTGCTAAAGAAACGATATCACCATGATTCACCTAACTGGATTCCTGCTTTCAGACTGTGGGTTAAGTGTTCAGGGTTTCTGCTGAAGTATTGATAAAAGTGGGCTTCGTTTCACTTGAGTTTGCAGCGGAGACTGGGGTGTCATTGTGGTCTGCAGTAGGTGAGAAACAGTGAGCACACGTCTGTGATGCCTTGATTAGGGGCTAGTTGCACTTTCTTCAGCTTTTCTTGTCTTGCAGTTTGTAGAAAGCATCTTGCGCTCACGTTGGCAAGTAAACGTGCTATTCAAGCTAATTGTGTTCAACAGTTTCACAAGTGGAAAATGACAGGTCTGAACTTTTCAACTTTGGTTATTTCTTTTCATGTGATAACATCCTGGAAAGAAAATGGAATCTAAAAATCTTTCGCCTTAAACTCCAGACATCAAAAGTTTGAATGCTGAAGGCCGACAGTGAAGCTGTCAAAGCAAACGGCTTATCTTACTTTGTCACTTCAGCAATAGAAAAGTCTGTGTCATTGGGCTTTATAAATAATTCTTTTGCAGCTTACTGTACATCAGATGCAAGCGCTGTGGCTCTTGCATGAAGTTTTCTTTGAAATCACATCCCTGGGTTTTTTTGTGGTTTTTTTTTTTATTTCTTTTTCAAATTAGAACAACTTCTTGCTCTTTGCTTCTGTTTTGTGCTTCTGTGTGTGCGCTCATATTCTGGGATGATCTTTCCAAGTGCCTAAGCACCACCACACAACAGTAACACCAAAGCCTTTGGAGACTGAGCATAGACTTCAGCAGCGTAGCTGTGGAGAGAAGCATCTGTCCCTGGTTCCCCAGCATTGAGGTGTGGAACGACTCACGGCCATGTTACTTGGGATTAGCCCCCCTCTGTCATGGACTGGCTGTGTCTGTGCTGCAAAGCCCTTAGCCTGGCCCTGAGCTACCTGTATTAGTGTGGAGTTTGGGGTTTTTTCCCCCTTAGAGAAGGATGTGTTACGTGGTTTGAAGGCCACTCTGGGGGCATGTGGCGTAAGCCTGGAATCACCTCTTAGCTTTGTCTCCTTTGTGTGGGGGCCATGTGCGTTTTCTCTGTGTCATTGCAATATAGAGCAGTTTTGTCTAATTACCGCCTCAGTTTGAACCTGTTGAAATAGCAAGTTATCCCCACAGGAGAGTCTTGTGTTATAAAAATTAGTTGACTCACATGGAAAGAGAGCCCAGAATGCATGCTGAACAACAAAGTTATTTGGCAATGTAGACAGAAACACTGAAACCAAGCCACTCCGGTTTCTTCAGTCTTGACTTGTAAATGTTCTTGTTGCTTTAGAAAGCTTCTGAACATCTGCAACTGAAGTGGATTTTTTTTTCGTTGTTAAAATATTGTTAAATTTGTCAAAATGTTTTACTAGTAAGTTTCTGTTCTGTGTGTGGAATTTCCACTCTGGGCCTGTGTTTAGTTTTGGGCAAAGCTACCTGATCCTGCTCTGTGTCACTCTGACTTCTGCCACAGGTTGGTGCAGGCACAAACCCATCGCTGCAAGATTTCTAGCGCTGAACTCGGGAAGGGCTTGAGGATGCCCTGGCCACATCTGTGTTACCGTTACAGACATAAAAGTGGAGTCAGGTAGGGACTGCTGTTATGACCAAAGTATTCTGCCTGTCAGGAGCTAATTCTGCTGACTCTAGGAAATGGTCTCAAAGCAACACTTGCAGGCTTTGGAGCTGCGGTTAGCATGAGGGTTTTCTGTTTTCCATCTAACAATCAGATTTCAATTCCAGAATGAGAAAGAAAGCTTCAAGGGTAAAATAGTAGCCCACAGTTTCTGCTGCCTGTGCTAAGTTGTATTGTGCCGGTACTCAAACCTCTCACAGTGTATGGGGGGCTGGGGGGGGAACCAAACAAATTGTGGCACTAGGATCAGAACCTTGGTAGCTTTTAATTGTCCCTTCTGTAGTTGAAATCTTAATCTTATTTGCTTGCAAGTCTGGGTAAGGAGGAGTCATTTAATACAGACAAGGATAGTAAATGATTGTTTTGAATACTCAAATCTCTACCCATTGCCAGTGGAGCTAAACCAGGTTATAATTCTTCATTTAGCTCGGTGAGGTGGGGTAAGACACATAAATTACTTGCAGATTGGCACAGACAGAAAATAAAGGGTGAAGCGCTAAATGGCTCGACTTTCCTACCAGAATTGCAACCCACGCCACGTACGTAGGTTCCTTATTCACGGGTTCCACGTGGGCTGCGCTGTACTGTGGGGGCAGGCCTGCTAGCCAGGTGCCTACGCTGGCTCGGTTTGCCTGAGTAATGTTTTTCAGTGGTTAGTTGAGTACTCAAAGGAGGTCATCTGTTATGAGCATATCAACATCTATTAATATCTTCTGATGACCAAAGATTGCTGGGGAGATATTTTTCATTGGTGACAAAGTAACTCTCAAAATGACTGAGACCCCTGAGCTGTGTTCCACCAGCGTGACTTCCAGGCTGGCTTTAGAAAAATGGGTTTGGTTAGCTTATATTGCCCAACTTAATGCTAGTCATAACACTACTGTCTTTCATGCAGCACAGTGCAATCTAGGCGACTGTTGTTGAAGTCTGCGTGCCTCAGAGGACATCTGCTCTGCACATTGTAGCGGGGTGCCTATGCCTTTCCCTGTGGAAAATGAGTCTGGAAGGAGAGTTCTGTATTCATGTGGTTAGGTTGCTTCTGATATCCCAGCTAGCAGACTTAATTAGCTCTGTTGCATCTTAATTTAAGTCGAACCCAGACAGAAGTGGCTTTGTGGGGCTAGCTACAGCCAAGATGAAAATAAACTCACTGCAAGGCATAAATGTGTGTGGATTTTGGGCATTAATCATTTAGGGCAGGAGAGGCCAAGCTAAGCAGTGGAAGGAAGCGGGGGAAAGGGGGTAAGTTGGAGTCTGGTTGAGGGTTGCTTGGGGCATGGGGTAGTGTGGGTAAATAGCATTAGCCACTTTCCAATTTCAGATCCCATTTATTTATTGACTGAGGAGGGTGTCTTTGGCTCTTGTTTTTGCCTGACTGATGCTCTGAGTGCATCCACTTGGACTTTGATCACCTTTGGGTACATGTAAAGATGTTTTCTTGAGAGCATTTATTCGGTTGCTGGTCATGTGCAGAAAAAGCAGTTGTCCAGTTCTCGAGTTGAGCTTGCGCTTCCAAACCTGCTCATTGTGCCTTGAGCAAAGAGCTCTGCAGTGAAGTAGGTGCTTCTCTTGACACTACATCTTCTGCTTCTTGGAGCAGAAAGTGACCCAGCCATTCTGATGTTTGCATAAAAGTTTTAGTACTGTAATTTCCTAGTAAGTGACAAGAAACTTGTGGGGATGGACCTGCAACGGCAAGTATGGTTGGGTCATCTTGATCCCGCTGTGGTGAAAATAATGAGGATGATGATCTGAGGCAAACGTCTGTTTGCTTGAAGGACTGCTATGCATTATTTCCGACAATGACTTTGTACAAACATGTAGTGAGAAAACCTGCCTGCCTCAGCACGCGATAGAAAGAGTTTGCGGAGAGACAGAGGCATGCACAGGCAAAGTGCCTTTTCTGGGGTAGTTCAGTCAGTTGGTGGGTAGGGCACAGGTTTTGCAGTCCAGGTTTTCTGTCACTTGGAGTGGTGGCTTGGGCCAGAACTTGCTACTGTTGATCTGGCGGAGGCGGCATTTTTGTTGGCTGAAACTGGTGGGTGTCACCACACCATGATTTAGGGTAGTTACAAAGACACAGCCTTCTCTAAGAAATGATAGCAATCTCCAAACCACCGAGCAAAACAAAGACCACTGGGCAGCCCTCTGGGTGGAAGGCTTTGGTGGGTGTTGTGGGTGAGGCTGAGCTAGATGGAGAAAGAAAGGAGGCAAAAGAGAAGGACGTGCCAGGGGAGCCTGAGCAGCACAGTATATTTCCAGGGCATATTTTCAAGGGTTTAATTTTGAAAGATGCTCACTTCCACATCCTACAAACAAATGACCTCTCTGACTTGTTGCAAAAAGTGTTGCCAAAAAAATGGGATTTTGTGTGGATTATTAATTTTTGGGTTTTGTTTGGTTGGTTTTTTTAACAAACAAAGTAAGGACTGCGTCAAAGAAATAATCTGGTTTTGTCAACGACCTTTATTCCGAACTGGTACAAACTGTAGGCTCTCTATTTTTGGCAGCAGCATATAACTCCAAAAGGTTAAATATCGCAACATCTGCATGCCTTTTCTCTGAGCTTTTAGCATTGTACGTCTGAGCACAGGTATAGGAATGTCCAGTACAGGGAATATTGGGTTAAATTTACTTTACTTCTGCAGAATCAGTAACAATAAAGCCAACAGCTTTTGACAGTCTGAGTGCTCTAGTTTGTAAAATAAAACATGATGATGAAAAGTTAATGATTCCAACATAAATTAAATCATAAGTCCCTCTACTCTTTTGCTTGGCAAGACTTGGTGATCAGAATCTCATGTTTTACTTTGTAAGTGTTAATCACTATTGAGGAAGAAAGCACAAAACAAACAAACAAAGTTTTTAGAAGCTTTAAAAAAATATAATTGGGCATGTTAAAATGCCCATTCTTGCTTTGTGTAGCATCTAAGTCCAGCATTCAAATCTTGCATCTAAAAAAACGTTGCATGAGTGTTTTCTGCTAGTTTTGGAAAAAATAATATAAAAAAGAATTATATTGTTTTTATCCCCATTCAGTGATGGATGCTGTGCATAACTTAGAGAAGAAAGTGTTTGTGCTGAAATTTCTCAAAATAAGAAGCACTTTTTCTGAGCAGACTCTCTACCTCGCATGTAACGTTGCATCTCCCCATACTCTGGTGCGCCGAAAGATCTGGAAAATGTGTAAACTTAGAAACAGTGATGTGGTCCCATGCTGTTCTTGTGAAACAGCTGCTAATAGAGCTATATTAATTGATGTAGTAGGTGAAATAATTTTAATGCTTAATCAGTAGGAAAACCTTTCTAGTACAGTTAAACTTTGACTACTAATATCCTAACTAGTGAATCAAAAGTTAATTTTGACTTGCTACTATTCATATAGAAAGTGACTTTAGTGTTATCAAAATATCCACAGTGTGTGTCTGCCCTTGAGACATTTCAAGCGCAGATGGTGTGTGGAAGAGGTAGGTGTGTGGTTTCTCCGTTATGCCATATGGCTTTATTCGAGAAAAAACTTCAAGTCGTTTGACTTCTGCTCAAAAGGCCAATGTCCATTATTTGCTGTCCTTTTTCTGTCCTAAGCGCAGACTGATTTTGTGGCTTCAGATTGATAAGCCAATGTCTCGTTTGGTTTCTAAACTGGATAGCTACCAAATTTAAAAAAATAAAAATAAAAATTGTTATGACTGTACCACTGCAGGGCTGTGTTACTCATGAATGCCCACACCTTTCCATATGGTGGACGGATTCCTTTCCAGTGGCTGGTGTTGTACATCTGTTCAATCTTAATAACATGCATATGTCTTCTGCCTTCAGGATGAACTGTTTGTTTTGCCTGGCATCTTTGCCCCCTTTCTCTTACTCCTTTTGTTAGGTGCTGCATAAATAGTAAATAAAGCAGCTAGCTGTGCCCAGAGGACTTTTTGTGAGTAGCCACGTGTGCAGCTTGCATCCTTTTTCATGGATGGGAGTCCATGTACTTCACTTCCAAAACTTAATAGGAAGCGAGACGGACCCTTCGACGCAGATGACAAGGGCAACTAAAATATATGATGCGGGTTGTTTCATTTGGAGTTTTTGCATATTCTGTACAAAGTAGCTGGTAAATTCCTGTCCTGATAGAGAACATCAGCACTCCAGCACACTTTCTAATGGTATTGGGAAGTATTTTTAAAAAGTAGTCTGTACATTTCAAGAGATTCAAACACCTGTGTGACTGTTAACTGTTTCCTGTTGTCCTGCCTCTCAATGTGTTCAAAACATTAAGGAAAAGCTGCGATTCCCTGAAGCTAGATCTCAGCTGGCTAGCTGAGCAAAACCCATGTTTTGTGTAAAGCAGAATATGTAAAGTGGTGTGAAAGCATCGCTGTAAGTCAGACTATTTCTGCTTTCTGTCTCTTAGAGCTGGAAGCTGGTGGGAATGCTTTGCAGGCCCTGGAAATGTAGGTATAGTTATGTTGGACCCTGTAAAGATGGACCACAGCATGTTGGTAGGGTTGTGACTGTGGTTGAAAACGGTCCCATTATGTTACTTCCAAGCAGTACAGGTGAAGGGGGTCCTGTGTGCCTTGAGGTTTGGTGTTCGTTATCAGCACCGTATCACAAAGTGGGAACAGGGCTTTCGTGTCCTGTGGAACTGTGAGCAGTTATGGAAAGTCACTGCTGAAAAACGGCTTGTGTCAAGTTTGGAGCCCTAAACTTCTCTCCCTTTCCTGCCACGACCCTACGTACATCCCAGAACTGCCACGTTTTAAGACATCGGATGAACTGTACAGAGCACCGTAGAAGATAAGCCTTCAAACAAAAATACATTTTCAGCTTCAACTAAATGATGATGTCTGATGTTGTTAGGTTTCCCAACCGAGTATGTACGCAGGCTGGCCAACCCTAGCGCTTTGGGTGATGATAAACTGCTTTCACAACAAATGAGCACAATTAACTGAACATCTTGCATCACATCTGAAGCACAGGGGCAGATGGAGTGCACGTTCCCATGGACTGACCCCCCGTCAGGTCTACTAGTGTTGGCAACTACGAGCATGTGAGAAGTGATTGTTAAAAGCTGCTGAAATGATAGCTGCTTTATGTAAAAAAAATTTAAAAATAAGATCTCGCTGGCTGTATGCAGCATCCACTCTGCTTTTGGTGGAGCTATTCTGCTATAATAACCAGTTGATTCAGCAAATCCTCTTACCATGTGCTTATATTCTTGTCAGCACGTTCAGGTTTACTTAGCACGTACTAATTGCACCTAGGTTTAGTGCACGGTTGACCTTAATGCTCTGCTGAATCATGGGCTGCAGCTGCATCGCTGTCGCTGTCTTTTGTTGGATGTAACTCCATGCACTAGGAAAAGCTTGGGGGGAGTGGTACTTAAGGGATCACATCAGATGCTTCAAACGGGAAGAAAGCAAATGCTACTGAACAAAGGCTTGTTTGATCCAGGACTGGAAAAAGGCTTTAAAAGCCTTTCTAGACTTGTGCCTGACCTCTGGCTCAGGTACTCTTAATATAGATGAAATCTGAGAAGCACCCAGAGCCTCAGGTTGAAGCGTCATAGGTGGTGTTTTATACTTGTGGTGTTTTCCAGAAATAATTTTCTAAAGAATAGTACCAGTATTGAACTGTTAATTTTGGAGTAATAACTGCTAATGCTGGGTTGCTCACCCATTGTGTTTGGAACTCCCCTTGGCCCGGTATTTAAAAAATAAACAAAGTTATTTTAAGCTTCAGCAAAATTTTAGAAGCAACTGTGTCAAGTCTGAGTGTCCCCTGCTGCTCTCTTTGTTTGTGGTGTAGGAAGGGGGAACCCTTCTGATCGTCTCAGTAATCAGATACCAGTAATTCTCTGAAGCCCAATTCAGCAAGCCTGCCTCATATTAACTTCCATATCCTGAAAACAGCTAAGTTATCTGAGAGCCACCTACACAGCTCTCAATTACATTTGTTTCTGATGGTGTGTCTCGGTGGCTTAACCATAGTACCATACTCTGTATTGGAATTAGTAAAACAAGAGTGTTTCAAACCTAATTGTACATATAAAAGAAGGGCGAGTCTCGTTCATCCATATGCTCCTTTAATAGCAGCTTTTTGGGTTCCCAAAAAAGGGGACCAGGGGCTCTGGAGAGAGCTCCCTACGGGAAACATTCTGGCACCAGCCCTACCAAACCAATTCTGGTGATTGCCACAGTACGGTCAGCTCCGGGTACAATTGCTGCAGGCTCTCAGGAAACTGGTTATCAAACATGATGGGCTTTTTCTTCTTGTTAGAAACCAAGGGCTCAGGGGTTGTGTGAGTGGGGAATTGGTGTCGTCGTGTCCCCCTCCCCCCCCCCAATGATAAGGGCTAAAACTTAACTGAGGAAGAACTTCCCCTGCACACTCTTCCCCTTCTCCCTCCCTAAATAAACACTGCATTTCAGGGAAATTGCAGGAGCTGGCAGTGCCATTCTTCAGATTACCCGGCAGACTTCAAGTGGATCTGAAGTCAGCATCAAGCATGACAGCACTGTGGATGCTCAAAGTATAAATTACTTTACCCAAAAAAGGGATTCATGTGATAAGTATCTTTCATTTTGATTCTGAATCAGACTCATGAATCTCTATATATTGTGTAGTGTTTTGTGATGTGAGCTAATGATTTCTCTTCGAGTGATGAGGTCAATCCACAGTACTTATGTCATAGGATCAAGGACTAATTTAGATTAGCAAATAAAGTGGCCAAATGGGCCAGTGAGATGTTGGTCGGGGGGGGGAAATGGCAGTCTTTAAAGCTCTTTAGTCGTACTTAGCCCCTGGGTGAGCAGAAATATAATGCATTTGCACACCATTTGAGCATGACGCTTTCATGTTTCACAGTTGCAGAAATCATCTTTATAAACAACCAATTGTCGTACAACAGGGAACTATTTACATGTAGTTTTGTTGCAGTCAAGCCCACGGTTTGCATTGCAGGGATTATTCCCCCCCCCGCCCTTAAAGGTTAGTTCTATCAGACTAGAACTAGTGGATGAGCCTCTGAATCCCACTTTTGAATGGACGCCTGTTGTGCTAAGTTTAAAGGTGACTGAGAAGAAAGTCTCTGCAGGTGAGCGAGCAGTTATATGATGACAACCATTAGCGCATTTTATGTATAAGAGAAAGTGTATCTTTTGATTGTGGAAAGCAGGAAACGTTTATGAAAAGCCTTCCTTCAAAAGATCAAGTACATTTTTACTTCTGGCTTCACCTGAGCCTGTGTTTGCCTTGTTACTTCTACTGCGTGGCTTTGGCAGTCTTGTGTGATTTTTTTTTTTTTTTTTTTTTTTTGCCTTTTTCCATCTAATAGGTCTTGTCTGAAACGTATGTGTGTCTCCTTTTCATCTGCTGCTGCTTTCCTAGGAAGCAGTGAAGTTTCTCGAAGGGACTTTTTGCAGACGATTTAAAATTTGTCATTTTCGCAATGTTGCAGAGGAAGATGATGCTGAGGAGGTGCCAGAATTTCAGGTGTCTGGGAAAATCGGGGCAAAGAAGCAGAGGAAATTAGAAGAGAAACAAGCCAGAAAAGCACAGAGAGAGGTAAGCATTTCCTGCCACGTATAGAGCCCAGAGCAGAGCCTGAATAGCAGTACTCACTAAAGAACTGGTGGTGACAGACACCCCAGAAAGGCAAAGGCAGTGTCATCGCTGCAACAGTTGTGTTTTTGTTTTTAAAAATGTAAATTCAGCTTTTTATGTCATATCCCAAGAGGGCCATGGAAAACTGTGTCTCGTTTTCTTTCCGTTAGGCTCTCTGGCATTCTCGCGGGGAGGAGAGAGGAGTTAAACTCTTGAATGCTCTTTATTGGATGTTTCCACTGGCTTGTAGCTTAATGTCAGTACTGTCTCCTCTTAAAAATACACTCAAGCCCACATAGCATTGTTGTAACGCTGGCTTTGTGACCAAAACTGTGGGCAGTTCTGAGTAGTGTTTCATGTGCTCTCGTAGTGCAAAAACTTTGTATGGGCTTAGCTATGTTTAGCCATGTTTATTGTTTTTATGGATTGGGGGAGATGAAAAGCAGACCCTGTAATCCACTGAAGTCTATGATGCAGTCAGATTTTGGTTGAAGTTTGGCCCTTAAACAGAGGCAAAGTATACAGAGCGAACACACTGTAGCTTTTCAGTTGTTCTTTCTTAAATCTGTGTGTAAAAGTGCTTATTTAAATACTGTTGCATTTTTTCGGTTTTGCCCAGCATGTTGCTGTTAATTCCAGGGAATTGAAACTTACTTTCTGAAGCGTGCTTGGGGATGGCAGCAGGTTAAGCATTAATTCCTTTTAGTTGTTCTACGTAATTTTTTTTGCAAACTCTGTATTGTCCTGTGACTTGGAACGTGGGGTTGCAAGAAGTAGATAAAACTTAAACAGCCTCTGTTATGCTGGAGTGCACGGTGGACTTCACACGTTTTACAAAAAGACAGGGTTTATGAAACTACTAACATTTCTAATGTGTAGAGGGTGCAAACACAGGCAGTGAAATCCCATCTTGAGAATTTTAGTGTCACCTGAGGTTTAAATCCAGTTTCCACTTTACACTGTAGTGGTATGCCCTGTAGACAGGGCGGTTGGTAATAAACTTGATTATTATGTTATGTATAAACTTCCATTACGATCCTTTTCTCACTCTGTGCTTTAACCATTTTGTCATTACTTTCCATATTCATTCTACTTAATTAACCTCTTTTTTGTGGAAAATTTGAGCAAAGTTGAATGAAGTTAGATAAGCATCAGTCGGTGGAGTTGAGGAATCTTTTGTTTCATTTTAAAACATGCTGATTTTTATTCTCCCACGTAGACAGATAAATTCCTGGGTTAGGTCTCTTTCTCTGAAACATTCTAAGTCACAAATCCTCCGTTTGAATGTCTTCTGCTTGTTCTCTTTATATATTGTCAAATTTAGGTATACTGAAGAGTCTGAAGAAGAACTTCAAAAAAACCCTCTAAACAATACACTAAGTGCCCTTTTAATTTTTTCCCCATTTTGCAACAATCTCTTTGCTAGGTTTGGTTTAAAAACAAATAATAAAATTATTTGAAGAGACCAGTTGTCATGGTTTAACCCCAGCCGGCAACTGAGCACCACACAGCTGCTCGCTCACTCCCCCCCGCCCCTTATGGGATGGGGGAGAGAATCAGAAGAGTAAAAGTGAGAAAACTCGTGGGTTGAGATAAAAACAGTTTAATAATTGAAATAAAATCAAATCATCATCATAATAGTAATAATAAGAAGAAGGATACACAAAGCAAGTGATGCACGATGCAATTGCTCACCACCCGCCGACTGATGCCCAGCCAGTCCCCGAGCAGCGGCCCCCCCGGCCAGCTTTCCCCCAGTTTATGTACTGAGCATGACGTCCCATGGTATGGAATGTCCCTCTGGCCAGTTGGGGTCAGCTGTCCTGGCTGTGCCCCCTCCCAGCTTCTTGTGCACCTCCAGCCTTCTCAGTCGGTAGAGCATGGGGAGCTGAAAAGGCCTTGACTAGTGTAAGCACTGCTCAGCAACAACTAAAACATCGGTGTGTTATCAACATTGTTCTCATCCTAAATCCAAAACACAGCACTGTACCAGCTACTAGGAAGGAAATTAACTCTATCCCTGCCGAAACCAGGACACCAGTACAGCTTTTTCTTTAAGAGAGTCTGCCCAGGTTAATGATAAATTTGAATGTACTTGGTTTTACAGAGTTTATATTCCCCTCTCCTTTTTTTCCTCTCCTTAGAGTCCATGCTAACTAAATTTTAAGTGAGGAGAAATGGAATGCCATGATATTGATACTTGATACCACTATAGTAATAAGCTCATATGCACATTCAAAGCTTAAACCCTTATTGAGATACAGATAAGGCAAATGAGAAGGGTAATTTCTAAACTTACCACAAGGTTAAGTATGCTGAAGAGCGGGGGGGGGATTAAATGATAATGACTTTTTATGATTATTCTCTTTACTGTTGCTTTCTGAACATGCATCTAGGAAGATAGTAAGAAACCCGCCCATGGTATCACAATACGAAATTAAAAATACATATATTCAGGAGGAGTAAGGCTTGGCTTGCATAATGTTTTTTTTAGGCTGAAGAAGCAGAGCGAGAAGAACGGAAAAAACTTGAGTCAAAAAGAGAGGAGGAAAGGCGGAAAGAAGAGGAGAGAATACGTCTTGAGGAAGAACGACAGGTGGGATCGGTTGTATTTATAGATGGAAATTCTGAACCAGGGTTGTCTTTGAGATTGCGTCTATGTAAGTTCTGTGATCAGCAGAACTCCCTTTGGCTTTCATTACTATTGCATACATCTTTTATTTGTTTTTTGCTTTTTTGCTCCATTTTGTTTGAATTACAGTACTACTCAGTTATTTCAACTGTAGATCCCAGCGCTTGGCAGAAGTGAAAACTGCTCCAAACATCAATACGCCCATGTAGCAGCAAGCACCCACCCACGGTCGAGTCTAGGGCAAAACGAAACCCAGTCTCCTGGTAGTGGATCTGCTACCGCTGTATGCCACGGTGACAGACTGTTTGGTCAATTTGTTAATGTTGACAAACGTAGCTGATAAAGTTGGCCGTTAGTTCGTCTGGGAGCCCTTTAAGTGCAGGTATATGCAGGAAGTACCTAGTTGTGAGACAAATTTTGGGGGTTGCTTGCTTGGTGTCTTGACAGGAGAAGTTTGGCTGTCACAGAACCGTAGAATAATGTAGATTGGAAGGGACCTCCGGAGACCATCTGGTCTGTCCTGCTCAAACCCCTGTCCAGTTAGGGCAGGTTTCTCAGGACCTTGTCCAGCCAAGCTTTTGAGTGTCTCTTAATGAAGGAGATTTCGCAACCTCACCGGGCCCCTGTTCCATTATGCTCGTTAGTGCTGCCTGCCAGCTGTAACCAGCAGGGCAGAAAGTGAAAGACATCAGCAACTGATTTTGCAACTGTTGCGTAAAATTATACGATTTTATTCTAATTATACAAATTTACATGTGCTTCACAATTAAAGATTTCTAAACTATGCATATAAATGTGTGTGTTAGCAGGAGTGACTCAGAAAAACAGGTACTGTGCAATTGAAATGCTTTTGTTGAATACTTTCATCAGTGAGGGAGGCAAACTTATTTCAAAGTTGCTTTGTATATTCTGGGCATCAGTGCTACTGGCTAAAAACTAGGGAATGGGTTTCATGCTCTCTGGTGCTTGAGCAAGTTGTGTGGTAGCTTTGCAACGTGCTTCTGGAGGCAAGGACCAAAGTGTTCTGCACAATCTTATGCTGACTAATTGCCGTCCCAGGGGAGCATAGCCCCCAGCTTTCAGTGTGACTTTTCGGGGATACTTAAATCTGCATGGAAATTTGTGTCTCTGGTTTGTAGCGAGCAGATTTATTTTAATTTGTTCTAAGCGCTGTGTAAGTGGAGTGTGTTGCTGGTAACATTTTAAAAAAGGAAAAGACAATTTTTCCTTTCCTCTGTTGGGGGCATGAAGGTACGATAAAGCAATTTAAAAAAATTTTTCCATACATTACACACGCAGATTGTACCCGTGAGATCTTTTGTAGGATGTACATTTACCTCTGGGGTTATCCCCACCAAAAATCCTTTATCTTCTCAACTCTCTGTTGGTTTCCTTTTCATTAATAGAAGGCTCCTGAATTTCAGAAATTGAAATGAATGAGAAGAATGTCAGTATTACAACATCAGGATATGTAGCATGGTCCGAGACTTTGACTTGTAAAGCAACTTGAACGAACTTCCAGGAGACCAATTATTCCACAGCTGCCTTTCTGAGGAAGTTGTACCAATTTAGAAGTACCTGGTAGTGGTCAAGGCGTGAACCCTGAGGTTGGATAACTGATCTCAGCTAGTCCGAGCCACTCCTGTGTTTAGCCAAGCTGTTTCCTAACAGCAGAACTATCAGCCCTGGCTTCCTGTGGATCTGTGTCTACAGCTTTTCCCCTGCCCACACACTTCAGTAGCACCAGCTTCTGCCTTGTGGTCCCTGTGACCGCTCTGCTTTTCTCCTAAGTATTGCCAATTTCTCCCCCTCATGCTTCCAGTTCAGAAAGAGGTAAGACAAGCTCTGGCTGCCTCTGAAGCACACGTCTGTTGCCCACCCTGCTTGCCATGGGGCTTGGCATAACAGATAACTCAGATGCCAGTTTCCCTCCGGTGGTGTATCCTTTTAAGTGTTTTGTCTCCACCCAGTTCCCTAATACTTTTTTCCTAAGATTCTGGGAATTCAGTATCCTTGAAACCCTGAAGAGTTGGTTGCAATGAACTAAATGACTCCAATGCTCTGGAGGGAATTAGGAGGGCACACTGGCTGGACGCTAGCATTGTTTAAATGTCACTCCCTTTAGAGGAGGCTAATGAACAGAATGTCAACTCCTTCCAGAGTGGTAGCCAGCACGGCAGGTGAACTGCTAAGCAAATTGCGGTTGAGCTTGGCCAACCTGCTCAAAAGAAGCTGTAGCCCAGGACAAAGATGTTATCCTGTTGATTGCCTATGGGTTTGACCTGGGGTTTAGCAGTGCAGCTGGCTAATCAGGACCAGTCAGGCATGGTTGAAAAGTTGAGCAGAAAATAAGGGTGAAATTCTAACTAGAGGTCTCTTCACACAGAAAGTGCTTATTAACATATTTAACTTTTTTTTTTTTAATCCACTTCCGTTCAGTTTAGGGCTGAGTAATTTACTTTGGTTGAATGAGGCAAATCTTACTTGTTTTTATTTTAATTTTCAGTATTCCTAGTAAAGATTGCACTAAAACACTTCCACCTCCATTTTGCAAGGCTCAGTGAAAAAGAGAAATATAAACTAAGGCTTTTTTATTTTATTTTTTAAATTTTGTGCTCAACAGTCCAAAGGAGTACTTACTAGAATTTTGAAAATTTCTCAGGTGCCTGAATCTAACTTGCTATTCACTTTAGGCAATAACTTCCTTAGCTACTTAAATTCTGTAATTTTAACCTTTTTTTGTTTGGTTCATTTGTTTTTCCCGGTAGTTTTTATCAGGGCAGCAAGCCAACCCACCGGGCTACATCACAAGCATTATTCTGCTACTCAGGGGAAAGTGTTTTCAATATTTTATTTTTTGCTTGGGTCTAAGACAGGTTGGTAATCTATTAACCACTGAACATTTTGAGCGTGGGTCAAAGTAAACATGTCTGACGATACTTCATGTCCATCCTCCACTGTTTTCTGGTAATTTTAAGTCTCTGTCTTCGTCCGAGTCTTTAACAGGAAACAGAACAATTCAAGACTTGTACATGTTTAGGCTGTGTTGCTCGTGTTCCTGCTTCAGTCAGCAGAGAAAACAGTATCACAGGGAGCACGCTCATAACAAGACTTCAGTGTTTTAGCCTTGACTGGGTGATAGGAGGGGAATCAAACTGAATGAATAGATACTTGATTACTGTACATGTAAGCATAGCCTGTCTTTATGATCACAACATCGTTATCTTTCCAATCGTGTTACAGACTGATTGTATGATGTAAAAGATACTGCCTCTCTCTTCTAGGCCCCTATAAGCGATAAAAAGATCATTGGATTTATTGTGTTTTTTATAGAATACATAGGATAAAATGTCATTTATACAGTCCTCCAGAGAAAGGATTCTTCATTTCCACAAGTGGCGTTTTGTCACGAGTAAGCCCTTGTGGACTACACATGTGATGATACTATTCCCCCATATAAGTTAGGAAATGGAAAGGCAAAATTATGAAAGGTAGCTCAAGTAGTGATTGATAGTCATGAGACGACAACCAGGGGGTAGCTGGTTGTATGATTTTTGGAGGCAGTTCGATTACTGACATTTCTGCAGTTTATATAATCCGATAAGGCACAAGAAATTTCGAGTTTATCACTAAAGTTTGTCTGAGAAATTTTATGGTTGTCGGCTTCATTTTTTCCCTTTCTTTTCCAGTGCATCAGAGTATTTCTGCAAGTATAGTGGCAGTGGCAGGCCTGTTAGTTTTTGTTTCTTTCTTACACAGTACAGGAAAGATATTAAGGCCACTGATGAAGCCTTACTGCCTCCAGGAAGAGTAGTGACATAACTGCCTGAATTGTTTATTGTTTCATTTGCTGCACATTCAAAGATTTGAACTGATAAATTTGGTGGCTATGCTTTATTTAATTTCAAATAAATTTATTTAGTGTATTTACAGGAGAATTTAAGTGATGAGCAGCTAGTCTCCAAACAAGTGCAACCAGCTTTGTTAGCTAAATTTCAGTTGAACCTTTTTTTCAGTCTCTCTCCCAAGAAGTGCTACCAAAATTGTGCTAACTTCTGTGAACATTGAGATTTGCTTTGTGTAAAGGAGAGTTTCCTTTCAGCATTTCAGCTACAGCCTTAAACTAATAGCTGAATCCTAGTCAACAGCAATAGGTGATTCCTGCGCCATTAAATACCATCTAAAAGTTTGTCAGATGATGAGGGAAGCCAAATAGATTCAGGAGGGTAGAAAATCATGTTGCAGCATGCAGATCTTCTAGAAATTCCCCGGTCTTGATCTTTGATAAAGTCACCAGGACTGTTAACCCTTTCACACACATACCCCGCTGAAGTAGTTTGAGATATGGAGCCTAGTGGAAATAATGAATTCTTGAGCCGGATGAAAACCCACTTTGTTTTATAGGCAAACTGATACCTCCAATTATTTTTGGGAAACTCTTCGCAGTGCTGTACTACAAGTGGGAACTGTGCCTTCAAGAGAGTTATGGGGGCTAAAATCTTGCATATTCTTGAGAAAAATAACCCCCTGGTTCTATTTAAATATATTTGTATGCACATATAAATAAAATGTGGTTGCCCCTTGGCTCCAGTGTTGCAAACCAGAGAATATATTTTTAAATTCAAGTTTCCTTTCCAGTGTTCTGATGACCTGATTGGCTATGCAAGTGAGGAAGGTCCTTTATAATTGGCATTTGCTTCAGCTCTGCTTTACCCTGGGGATTTCCCTTTCACTCTTGGAGTTTTTTAGTGGTGAGATGGTTTACCAACCGCCACCTTATCAATGAGAGCGAACTTCCTCTGATGTTGCAAAACAGTGTCTTCATACAAAGCCTTGCAGATTGCTCGCCCAAGAGCTCTTTTATTTTCCTGTGCACAGGGATTTTTGTAGATTTTACTCCCTCAGCCTAGCTCTGCCCTGCTAAGGAAACTGCTTGTGCAGATGCAGGGCTCACAGTCGTCACTCTTCTATACTGAAACGCAGCGTTGAACAGGGCGTGTTGCCTGCAAATCCATTGCAGAGTGGACTGCTCTCAAAACATAGCTTGATACGGGAGAGAAACTAGCAGTCTTCCAGCAAACAAGCTTTTAACTGTTGTGAGATAAAAGGCCACAGGAGGAGCATGGACTGGTGTTTGTTCATGGTTACATTAAAACGAGGTCTGTATTGCTCAAGCACAGCTGTGCCCAAAGTTTCCAAACTAGGGCAATTTCATTTAGGCTTTCAGTTTTGCATTTAAGTGCCTAAATAAAAGTGGTCTGGATCTTCAGAGCTATAGAAACGGAGGATCGGCTGGTGATCCCAAGGGTCCTGTTGAAGCTTTTGAGAACTAAGACCCTAAAGTTTTGGCTCTTTGGTTTGATATTTGATCATGTAAGAATAGGCACCAACTTTTAGAATGTTGATTGTTATTTTATTATGCGTAGCATTATGTGAACATGAAGATTTGTGTGCTTTTCAGCAGAGCTTTTCATTATCTGTTTGGCATTTATATCCACTATTCATACCTAAACAGCGCATTTCTGGAGGCTGATGGAGACTACTACATAGCTTCAGTTTAAGCATCAGTTTTCAAGTGTGTATACTTTCCTGAAAATTAATTTCTCCTAAGGAAGTACAAGTTGAAAAGCTTGCAGAAAACTCATTCTACTCTGATTTTGAGGGGATGAGGACTGGTAAGAACACTTATTCTGTCTTTCTAGAGGTGTTTTTTTTTATTTTCTGTCTAAACAGTGAGGGGGGGGGGAATCCTAGAGATCCATCTGCTCTGTGCCAAATTATTTACTGTAAAGTAAATTTCGCTTCCTGTAGAACCTGCACTAACAGCACGAAAACTGGATGTTATACAAGGAGGGTTTCTTTGGTCCATGAACCTCAAAGCATTTGGCATAGGAACCAGTATGCTTTTCCTCATTCTGCATGTTAAAGAAGCAGCCACAAACAAGGAACGACTGGTAGCAGGTGGTGCTTGAAGAGAGTCCAGTGTTTGCTCTACTTTCCTCACTAGCAATGAGATCTCCTCCACTTAGCAGTCGAATAAGCTGCCTATAAATGATTTGTTTGTCAGCAAGTTGGTCCTTCATCTGATTTGGAGGAGAGATGGCACAGGGCACAACTCCCACAATCTGGGAAAGCTGCTTAGGCAAAGCTCTCAGAAAAGCTACTTACTCTGTAGCCCCCCAATATCGCTTAGTCTCAGTGCCGCCTTAAATGGGTTACTTCAATGAAAGCTAGAAACAGTACTTCAATATCTCCTTGCTGGACTGGACTGTAAGGGTCCTCACCCTTTGCTAAAAATAGTAATGCACGATAAACCTTCAAAGGCGGTAATCTGTCAAGCATCCAGAACAGTGCAGTTACTCAAGCAGCATCCCAGGACTCCAGAGGGATTTGTGAACCCAAGAGTCAAGGTCTGCTTCCAGCTGTAAGGCTAAAAGAGTTTTCAAGATGCTGTGCGTTTCACCTGGAAAAAGATTGGGCTCTTGTGCAGTTGTTGACTGCAAAACAAATTAATGTTAATGTTTTTGATTCCAATTAAGACACGATTGTCACCAAGGTAAGAGGCAAACAGAAGGTAATGATCTGAAAGGAGCCTCACAGCAAATCCAGGTCTTTGGTGGGCAGGTGGGATGGAGAGAGCCTGGAGACCGGTGGGAGGACTGGGACTGGGTGCAGTGGGACGTCGGTGCTGACCAGATCTGGTATAGGAAGGGGTAAGGGTGTTGAAAAGTGTCTCCCAGAGTGCTGGAGATCCACAGACTGCATGGAGCTCTGGAAGCTCTTGGGTCTCTGCCACACAAGGTGGCACATGAGACTCATAGCAAGCATGCAGAGGTAGAGTCGATCCAACAGTGATAATTGTGGATGTTTTGTCAGAAAAAGGAGAGAAGGAAGAAAGGTTTGAGTGATGAATTTTATTTTTTTTTTCCAATTAAGACACGATCTAAGTGGGAGAGTTTGTTCTTCACATGCAGTATAGTAAACTGATCAAAAAGAAATCTTTACACTATAGCAAGCCCCCTCTTTGGGTAACATTTAGGTGGGTGAGGAGAGAAGCAAACCCACTTAAAAAAAAAAAAAAAAAAGCAAACCTCTTCAAAAAAAAAAAAAAAAGGCAAGCAGCTGAAGGTGAGCATCTGCAGTTACCAAATTTCCATGATGCTGGGATTTCCCCACCACCCCACCCATCGTTGAAGGAAGGTGGCCCAGCTATTATCTCACCTCTGAGCCGCATGCTTTACCACTTAACTCCACAGCAGTTAATGAGATCAGAATGGGGAGAGGCAAAGGAACCTGACTAACAAAGATGTGGTTTTTTTTAAACTTGTATTTGAGCCAAGTGCCCCCTGTATGACTTGCATGAAGCAAGTACTGGTCTCTGTTTCATAAGTAGACCCTGGGGTGCTGAGAGTGTCTCTGTGTGCAGGTTATGCACACAGACAGTCTTATTTTTGTGGGAATGCAACCTGCCTAAATTTGACCCTGCACCTACCGTGCAACTGCTGCATGACTTGGGCATGTGAAAGAAGAGTGCTAGCATGATGGTGAAAAGAATAGCTGAGAATAAGTGTTAACAGACAGCCTGATTTTGCTAGGGTTCCCCCTGCTCAGCTTCCACTGCTGTTGCTGGTTGCTTCTCCCAGTGCAGTTATGCAAAGTCATCTCTCCTCTTGGCTTTGAACCAGTTTGCAGTTTGGCTAAGTCCTTCTTTTTCTACAGATTGAATCATAGGTGAATTTAGGTAATAAAGCATGTGAGGCTGTGCAGGAAGTGGCTGGGATTTTTAGTTATTAGATGAAGAAGCTTCTGGAAATACTTAGTGTTATGGAGGAGGCTACAACCACCACAGACACGAGGCTTTGAGGGCTGACATGCTTTAGCTACCAAAGCAGTGGTTCAGACCACCTGGAAATGCTCTGCTGCTCGTAGCATCAAAATTTAGGATCTGGAAAACAAACTCATGTTGGCTTTCAGGGACACCACAAAAGAGGGACTGGTAAGTGAGTGCTTTGCCAGTCTCACAGCAGAGATGCTTATCTGCATATGCTGGAAATGGAAGTACTGATATTAATGTGCTGGTATGCTTTAATAAAATTGAAGGGACTGTTCTTCAAGTAGGTAAGGAAGACAGGAACGTGTCTTGTTCATTTGTTGTTAGACCTTCCAGAAACAGGAAAATATTTCTTAGTTACCGTTGCTCTCAGTTGTAAATGGGATACTGTCTTCTGATTATTTTTTTTTTAAGAACAATCTAGAAATCATTTGCCAAAGCAATTTCAAATTTTTGCGATTTTTATTTTTTTTCCTCACTTCAAATCCTGTTGAATTACAGCTGCTGTAATAGACCAGGGGAAGAACCTTATTCTTGTATTTCCAGGATCAAGATTAAATTTAATGCACTTACAAGAAAAGAATAATTGCTGTCACTTCCAAATGAAATATGGTTATGTTGTTCTTGGTACCTGTAGTGCTTATAAGAAAAAAAAAAATCTACTGTTGGGCTTTTGCTAATAATCGTTATGGTGATGAATAACCCAGAAAATGGTCTTGTTTTGTCTCAAGAGCTTCCTCAGGTCTGTAGTTTTTTCATGAGGTGGCGGTTTAAAAAAATGGTTTTGACTTTGCACATACAGTAAGATCCTTCAGTCCTGTTTTTCTCATACGTGTACGTTGGTAGCATTTCTTCTTGTGACTTTCTGGGAGTTTGATTAAATACCGTTGGGACCAAATACATTTTCTCTTCCGTTTTTATTGAAGGGAACCCTCCCATGACCATTTCTGGTATCTTGCTGGTTTTGGCCTTACATGGCGTCTTTTTTAATACGGACATTTTTCAATATACTTAGTTACCTGTTCCTGTCTCTTCCTGTTTTAATGGAACAAGTGTTTGCTTTCCAGCCATTTAAGGAAGCAATTACCATATTAGTGTCAAAGATGCAGCATGGCAAGCATTTAGAAATCAATGTAATTGTTCTTTAAGAGATCAGTTCCTGTGCTAATAGTAAAGGAATGCCCAGAGATTGTCACTGAAATTTGAAGAACTCATCTTTCTAAGTTTTAATCAAGCTTTTGCAATGTGATAGCAACCAGAGGCCAGTCAAATTGGAATCTCATTGCACCAGGTGCTGTACGAACATCAATTTTTGTGCGGAAGAAACCGTTGTGTAAGGAACCATTTTTCTTCTGCGTGAAGTTACATGCATAAAGCATTTTGGAGAAGAACAAAACAAATTTTAAAAGAAAATCATGGAAAGCTGCAAATTGATGAGCTCCCAACAGTAAAAACCTGTTCTTATTTGAAACATTTTTTAAGTAATCTATCACATTCCAAAACTTTTAATCACAGTTTTGCTGTGTGAATGTGTGACTATTCCACATTACCTAGCATGCATCACCATTTCACTGATGTCGGGCTTGGAGTTTTCTGAGTTGGCATTATTATTTTTTTTTTTTTAAGACTTTAACATTTCTTTCAGGGTAGTTAACTGAAAGTATTGCAAATAACTAAAAGCAGAGCCTGTAGGTTTTGGTTAACAATCAAACATGTAAAAACCCCTTTTTTTAATACAAACATACCTTGTCTCCTATGCCTGAAATGCTTTATACGGTTCTTTACATTCCATGTAGACACAGTTTGGTTGTATGTCATAAGAAGGAGATTTTACCTGAAACTCTTTTACAGGTGAGCTTCTTCTCACACACAGATGGACACCACTGTAACTCCACTATTCTTTGTGATCACTCCCAATGTACACTAGTGTATGTCAGAGCAGAATTGGGGCCAGTTACTGAAAATGTGGATGTTGCATCAAAGTACAGTTAGGGGCAGGGACTTCCTGTCACAGGATCTGCAGAAGAAACATATTCATGCAAATTAAGAAAGCAGGTTGCTATATAAGAGTGGTTTTCTCCCGTGTCAGTTCTGTTAAGAACCAGCCTAGGTGTATTGTGTGCAAGCTTACGCTACCACGTGAGATCCGTGTGAGATGGTTACTACCTTAAGGGTGGCTTCTGAAATTAATGATGCCATCAAGGGAGAACTTAGACTCATTTTAGAAACTTTCTCTCTGCTGTCTGTCCTAGTAAAACCAGACTGCAGATAAAGAAGATGCTACTTTAGTTAAAACTAAACCTGATTTGGGGAGGAGCAAACTGACCACTTGTCATCTTTTCTGTTCAGGAAGAGGAAAAAAGGAAGGCAAAGGAAGAAGAGGAGAAGAGAGAGTATGAAGAGTACCTGAAGCTGAAGGAGAGTTTTGTAGTTGAAGAGGAAGGGGTTGAAGAATCAATGACAGAGGAAGAGGTATGCATGTTAGGCTGTTACTACAGTTCCTTTATCTTTGTTAGACTCAGGTTGCCCTTACTGCATTCTGTCTCGTGTTAAATGAACTTGAAAGTAGGAGTCAGCCAAATGTTTTTGCTTGTAAAAGCTAAATTGCGTATATGGCATGCGTTAACCTGGAGTATTTCCTGGGGAATGCTACAGTCCCTCATTCCAGACTCCTACAAGTTAGTTTAGAGCACTAAGGCAAATGCATATTGCTGGAAATGAGTTCTCTCCTCCCTTAGCGTAAGGACTGAAATAAAACTCATCCTGGAAGTCAGATACTCTTTTACTGTCATCAGCTTTGCTCTGCCCATATACAGATGGGCCAGATGAAAGCAAGGCTAAATATGGAGTTTGGTAGTGCCCACATATACTGGGAGGAATTGCTTGGTTTTGGTTTTATTTTCTAGACCAACAGAGCTGCTGTGAAATCAAATGAAAAACCAAGCTCTTGTCTTAAAAGGCTTCTGTTAAGAGAATTCACAGGACACAACCTAGGTGCTTGTGGGTCGTACGCTGGAAAACTGTACATTCAGTGTTGCAAATGATTGCTATGGTTGATAGCATTTCAAACTCTGCATAACGTTCTAGCATGCTCCTCCTGTGGCTGCCTGCAGACGTGCTGCTGGGGATGGTGGTTGAAATGTGACACTTGACATAATATCGCAGCAAACTTGAAAAAGTTCCGCTGTTGTGGGAGGCAGTGTTCTTATTCTGTCTGCTGAAAACCTGTTAGACTAACTTTAATTGCTGTCAAATGCTGAAGTTGCTCTTGGGTTGTAGCTGCCAAATTTGAGCTGTCCAATGCGTTTCATAAGTATTTTTTTCAGGGCCATGTGTGCATTTGCTCCTCTGCTAAGCGACCCTGTTGAATTGAATGGATTTGCCCTTAGCGTGACTGAGAGTGGCTTTGGGCTGAGGAGCTTGTAGTGAGTCAGTACCGCTTGACATTAGTCACAAGTTCTCACTATGGACCCCTTCCCGTTGAGATAAATTCCTCCATCATGCCGGGATTAACACCAAGAGAAGTTGTATCTGGTGATGGGCAATCTCCTAAGATGCAGCGAAATGCATACTTTCTATTGAAAGTTCCTTCAAAAACGTGTGCCTATCCTGTTGAAGACCAGATGATATCTAAATATTAAATTGTTCCACTTTAGATACCCTTTAAAGCTAGAATGTGTTTATTGTCTGTGTTCCTACAGCTGCCTGTCAAGGAGAAATTAATCTTTCTGTACGTGGGAACAAAGAAGGGTGTTCCTCACTCAAAAGAGCTTGGCAGGCAGTTGATGATGCCTGGATCTCAACATAAGATATCTTTGGTAGGAGTGGGGAGATAGACCTTTAATAGTAGGCTATTTGAAAGTCGTTTTCAGAAACAATCACAGGTACATAGTTATTTGGAGACACCAGCCTTGCCGAAATGGCAAGCCACCCTTCGGCCTTGTGGTGGATATGTACTGAAGCATTTTAGTATCCTGTTACAATAGACGGCTCTGCCATGTGTTGTTGAGGCTAGCGTGCTGGAACTCATGCTGAAAATTAAGGTCCCCAGTCCAGAGCTAAGCAGTTAATTAAGGCTGATTGATTTCCAGGGTTGCAGGGTAACTCGATCTCCTGTTAACTTAAATGCACGTTGTTTGCATTGCCTTTGAAAATTGAGCCACTTATATTAAAATGCTGGATTTCAGGTGCATAGCTTTGAAAATGCCTTGAGCTTCCACATGTGCTGCACAGCTGTGTGCTACACTTGACCATCTGCATGAGCTGTCTCCTGAATCACTCTGTACTTCACCTCTGCACAAAATGTCCTCAGTGTGTATATGTAACTTAATACATGATGCACAAACTCGCCCAGATGTGGTTATTTCAGGGTATATATGATGTGAAGAACAAAAGATTCAAAGATTTCCTTTCAGAAAATACTTAAATACAAGTGGTAATTGAGCCATATTCTGTCTTAGAGAATACTTATCATAAATTCTTAGTTAAGATTAAATCTAGGTTTTTTTTTTTTTCCCAGTTCAGAATCTCCCTCGGTATGTATGTTTAAAACTTCGGAAGTATGCAAGCTAAATACTTTTATAATATTTGTCCTCAGCAAGTTTGTGATGCATTTAATGTTCATGAGTTTAAAATAACAATTGTTTTCCTTGCTGTATCCAGTCTCGCAGCTTTCTAATGGAATTTCTCGAATACGTTAAGGTAAGCTACCATTGGTCTTTCTCCTCCTTCCATACTCTTTAGATTGTGTAAAATATCTTTGTCAAAGAGCTGAGTTGCAGAAAGAAGGGAAATCTTTACTTCCTCTTTGATTTACTTAAATATTCAACAAGTAACAAAAGTGATACCTTAGATGAAGTCTGCATTATTTACTTAGCCATGCATGGGCATGTCCATCATTGTTAAAATGGTTTGTAATTATAGCTGTGTCCTGGCTTTTTGGGGCAGGATTGTAGCTCTTGCCCTCTTTCATAAGGATAGGCGTGTTAAACTCTGCGCCTGGTGGGTAACCCCCAGAATTTATGAACAGCGGTGTTTGCTGTTGATTGGGATTTGGGACATTCGGGCTTTTTGTGTGTGAACATCAGCTACTGATTTAGAAAACAGCCTCTACATCTCAGCTCAGCATGAATGACAATTGCTGTACCAGCATGTGGCGTGCCGTGCAGGATGCGTTTGTGTCTGCAACACTGGCGTCGTAAAGGTCAATCCAGTTTTTCATGCGATTTCTTTTCTTGTCTTTATCTGTGCGATGTGCAATGTTGTCTTAATGTTTGGAAGGAATATTTAAGGAGAAGGTCACTTGTTTTTAAGAGGGTGTGTTAGTCTCCCTTTCATCATATTGTATGGTTAGTTATTTAAAACCTGTGGTGTGTTCATGAGGATTTCCACTTCGGATCTGTAAGGACAAATGCTTCTTTCTCCACTATTGGTATATCAAAGTTCAAATGCATTTTTCTACTCTAACAATGTTACGCAAATCTTTTGTCCTAATTAATCCCTTTCCTCCTTTACTGGAAATTGGACTCTCATCTGACGATGTATGGCATGCATGTGAAAGGCTTCATCAGTAAGCAAATCACTTGTACACTTAGTGGCGTTCTAATCATTTTGTTAATCCAGAATCTCTGGACTCTGAGCCAGTTTTGCATGTCCATTACCCCAGCAAAAACAGATTTGTCTCATGGGTAACTCTCCACAGGGAGTCAATTTGAGTGATTGCCATGCAAATCTGAACAATGGCTCGATGGTTCTAGAGTTGCTGCAAAGTTGCAGTGCAAGCATCTTTTGCTGGGCTGCTCTTTGCCTCCCGTGTCACTGGGACTTACGGTGGTGTATGCCATCGCCATCAGGCCGCAGTGAGAGAGGCTGCTAGGTTTGCATCTGTCAAGTGCTTTCTGATCAGCATGATCTCTGGAGGTAATTTGGAAATGTGTAAGCTAGTAGCACTCAGACTTCGTATAATTCTTCATTGCTGCAGCCCAAATGAAAATAGCTGCTGTTCACTAACCAAGTCCCCAGCATAAGCCAGTCAACTCGGAGCAGAAGCACCGCCAAAAGCGGATGAGACAGCTGAGAACAGATTGGAAAAGCTATGGGTGGCATGTTTAAAGAGCCTAAGTAAAACCATGGAGCGACGATGAACCATCGGGTGGCACATTTCATTTTGCGGCCACGCAGTGATTTCGATGCTCTGTTTTCTGCAGAAGCCAGAGAGGTTTCTTTGAAAGGGAGGGGAACTTCGAAATGGCCCTGTCTGTTAAGACCACCCTCTGTTTCAGTTACTGTCTGTGGAAATGGACTACGTGGTACGGTGTGATCCCAGTTCAGCTCTTCCCATCTAAGGCTTTCAAGATACTGCCAAGCTGCGGATTAAGGAAAATGTGCTTTATTGATAAACAAGCTGCCCTAGGATAACAGTAGGTAGAACAGGATATTCCAATGCCCCTTGGGACCTTCCATGAAAACTGGGAGGGTTTCCAAGGAATAACGCAGTAGGGTCTGATTCTGCACATTGCCCCGGTGGTTGTGATAGATGGAACAGATTAGTCACAAACTCTCAGTTCAGTGTTTAAGCACACATGTATAGTTTTATATTAGTCACTTCTACTTGACGTCAGAGAAATTAAGCACGGGCTGAAAACCTAATTCAGAAGCGCTTCAACACCTGATTTCCTATGTAGAGATGAGTTGCAGAACTGGGGCATTGCTTTCTTTTACAAGTTTTAGGTTGTTTTTTTTTTTTAATCTTGAAAGTATGCTTAATATATAGATTATGTATAGCCCTCATCTGTTCTATTCACAGAAATCGTTGTCTTATATAAAGAAGCAGTGCTAAGCTGCTAGTAGCTGTCTGAAAAACTTATAAATTAAAAGAGCGATTGGCATTTTTAAAAAATAAAATTTAATTTAGCTCTTCTGTTGAATAACTTATTTTACTGGTATAACTGGCTGGAGGTAGCTCACCCCATGCTTCAAACACCTAAGGGTTTTTGAAGTAAAATGCAGCCTCTTTTCTCCAGCTCTGCCTTGTGGGATTGTTTTAAATGGGATTTTCCTCAAAGGCACCAAAAGGTTTGATGCCCCCCAATTCTGCTTTTCTGAAAGCTGAGCATCTCCCTTCCTTTGGGGCTTTCATAGTAGCCCCTCAGCCTCAGTCTGACTGCTGCAATGTCACCACCTCGCCCCTCAGGCTGTGGCATTGTCTCTGCTGCAGTCGCCGTCCTCTGTGTTTGCTTCTTGCAGTGGCCGGTCCTCAGGTTACGGACTTGACTGCTCTGCTCTCAGGGGAGCAGAATAACCAGTTCTTAATGGGAGCCGTACGGTTTTACTCAGCAGGGCTGTAGCTGCACAACACACCTTACAAACCAGCTCTGTGGGCTCTCTGAGCACTTTAATAATAATAATAATGATAATAATGATGATGGTGATGATGATGAAGTGGGCAGAGGTTAAAGAGCGGCCGAGCAGTTCCCTTGCTGTGGAGCACTGGCTCTGGTGGCCCAGGGAAATAGGAGCCTGCACTTTGTCCATCAGACTGTTCTCACCCAGCTTGACAGTGTATCATTGAATCCATCTGAATTACAGCCAGTGAACTGAAACAAAGCTCCACAAAAGTGGAGCAAACTCCACTTTTCACTACATTTGAAAGGGATAACGAAGGACTCGGAGGCTTTCCCCCTTCCTGTTTTTTCTTTAAGAAAAATGATGCTTCCTAGATAAGGAAAAAAAGTCCTACTCATCTTAATCCCGAGAGCTCTTGGTCTGTTTCATCCCTTGCTGAGGACAGCAGCAGAATCATACCTAAAATTAAATTAATTCAGTAAAATGTGGATGTGTATATGTTGCTCTATGAAAGTTAAGCCTGTCTGTAAATCATGAAGCATGTGTTGAAGTGTTCTGTTCGCTTGGGACCTCACAGTGTCATTATATTTCAGAGTGTGCGTGGGGAATGCATCCTAATTCCACCCCACCCTCTGGGCTCTTATTCACAGCAGGATCTGTCTTGGAAAGCTTCCACTAAACTTGGTCACTGAGGGTGAATATCTTTAAGTGAAAGTTTAAATCCTGTTTTTCTTGTGAATGTGACTTTGCCCCCCCCCCCCCCCCAATCCTTTTAAAAGAAGACATGACGAATCTTGGCAGTTCCCAGCTCTGAGAACTGAATTCCATGGACTGGTTCCAATTCCACGCGTTCAGTCCATGGTATTCAGTTCTCTAGCTTGGCTGCATCGAACTTCAGAACTACTAAGTCTGTGTGTGGCTTTTTTTGTCTGATTTTATTAATGAAAAAGGTTCATCTATTTCAGCCTCGCTTTATTTCTTCAGTGTCCTTCCAGCGTACTTTCAAGATCAGAAACAAATGCATTTATTGTTTGAAGTGTTGCATCTGATAATGTAAATGTAGCTCTTGTGACCGTACCTATATGGCTGTTAGGAATGTAGTCCAGAATGTTAACTGAACAGTTTCCAGAAGTTTTATATTTTCCAAATTCCTTATAAACAGTGCATCCTTTCACTGCATCTAAACAGATGAGTTTCTAAAACTTTTGCGGACAAGAAGACAGGAACCAAGTAGCTCCAGACGAGTGCACCAGGTGTTTTCTCTGTAATTCTCTGGAGCTACAGAGAAGCGTAAAACCAGATGTGAGCAGCGGTGACTGCGTCCTGACTGAGAAAGGCTGCAGGAAGAATCTCTGTCAAAAGCAAAACGAAAATTTGCAGTTCCTGCTTCTGCCTTTGTTCTTAGAGATCATT
>NW_008825611.1:1003857-1010134 GCF_000699105.1 Pygoscelis adeliae
GCAGTACGCTTCCAACACTGGCAATTTTAATACGGTGTTCACTTGCTTAGGAAGACTATTATGGCATTAATACGCATGACATTAGTAAAACAGACTAAAGCACTTAATGCTGCCAGTCTTGTCTGGATTTTTATATATGCGCTGATACATACCAGTAATCATTTTGAAAGTTACTTTGAAACATCTCTCAAACAAAAAGGGATCTTGCTAAAGCATACTGGAAATTAAAGGTAGCAGTTGAGAAACTCAGGTGGCAAGGAGAGCAGAGCCATGGCTGTTCATTGTGCTTGTGCTCATCCTGTCCTCCGAACGTAAGGAAAGGATCAGGATGAACGCTGGCAAATGTATTTGAGTCTTCACTTAAGTGGGTCAGAGCATCCAGGCTTTCCACAGAGCAGAGTGGTTTAAGTAACTTAAGTTAGAGTTTTTCATGAGAGAAAAGTGCTTACTAGGAAAAGTTAATTAGAATGGCAGGTTCTACTTTGTCTATTAAATGCATTTTTTTATTTGAAAGAAAAAGAAATATGCTAACCCTCTAATGCATCAGCTGCATTTAACTCGTTTGTTTCCATAGAAAACAAAGGTAATCCAGCTGGAGGACTTGGCTTCACATTTGGGTTTAAGAACACAGGTAAGTACTACCTTTTGAGGTGCAAGTACAAGCAATGAGTTTAAAAGGACAGGAGAGGAAGTGGCAAATAAGGGTTACGTCTATGCAAGTGTCTCAGCATTACGGAAAATGCTTGGATTTTGGTGAAGTTCAGCAATATCAGTCCTAAAAAAATGTGGCCATTCATCAAAGTACCATCCAGCCAGTGAAGGATTGTTGGCTTACAAGATTGTTTCAGTGAAAAGTGCCCAGCTGCCTCTTGCACCGCTGCCTGCTGGCTAATGGGTCCTGTAGTGTTTGCAAATCTAGTCATAGAGCAATTCAGGGTACTTGGGAATCAAAAGCAGAGCTAGAAGCAAATTCAGACACTGCCTGCATTACTGGACAATGTTGTTATGTTTGCAGACGATCAACAGATGAGGTGTTTTGCTCCAATTGCTTGTGTATTCCTAGAAGATTTAAGAATTATAGAATAGGATAGAGTATTTCAGTTGGAAGGGACCTACAACAACCGACTGCCTGACGGCTTCAGGGCTGACCAAAAGTTAAAACGTGTTACCAAGGGCATTGTCCAAATGCCTCTTAAACACCTACAGGCTCGGGGCATCGACCGCCTCTCTCGGAAGCCTGTTCCAGTGTTTGACCACCCTAATTTGTATCTTCTGGTGCATCACTTAAGAATATTGTAATATTCTTTTGGCACCATATAAGCCTGTCAAAGTGAGCTCATGGTGTGATATGTGTACTTTTTTTTTTTACCCTCTGTCCTCTTTCTGTTCTCTAAACATTTTATGTTTTGACTCCAAAGAATAGTTGTGGCTTGGTTTATTTTAATTTGAGCAGATTTGACATGTATTTCCAAGTGACCAATGTTTTCTGTTGTTCTGTACCTCATCTGATCTTGGGGTGCCCCTTCACAGCAGCTTACACTGCTCTAAGTCCAGGCTGCTGTGCCCCTGCCTCTCTCTTAAACCAGAACTTCATTTAAGCATGCAGTGAGCCAGTTAAGGGAATTTATCTGGTCGAAATCTAAACTATAACTTGCTTCTGCAGTCACATAAAGGCAAGAAAGGGAGAGAGGCAGAACTGTGGGAAACAGGGCTTAGATACTAGCTTAAGGTGTAGTGGAACTGCAGGCTTGGAGTAACTATAGAGTTAACCCAGCAATAAATTCATAGAATCGAAGAATCATTAAGGTTGGAAAAGACCACTAAGATCAATGAGTCCAACCGTCAACCCAACACCACCATGCCCACTAAACCATGTCCCTAACCTGTTCAACAGGTTGTTATTTGGATTGGTAAAAGAGGTTTCCTCTTAGATGGAGCAGGAGAAAAAAAATACAAAAAGCTCTGGAATGTATTGAGTGTAGCCAGGTTCTTGGAGAAGTACCTCAGTATACTTCACGGAACTTGCATGTTGCATTGGCACTGTACAGCCTTTCCCTGGGAAGACGTGTATAACCACCCCCCTTCCATAAAACTGACAGCTAACTTAGCAATTAAAGTCTCTTTTGGGGATAGGGAAGTTATTTGAACACCCTAAAATGCAGAAGCTCACTTCATCCTTCTAAGACCAAAGGGCTTACTGCATCTGTCTGTGTGGAAATACGGATGTGTATCCTTCACTGAGGTCTTTAACACTGAGGAATTAAATGTAAGCCTCCATCTGTAGTTTATCTGAACATGTGAAATGTTTTTTGCCTTCTTCTTGATCAGTTTGTTATTCCTTTTTCCCTTCTGAACAGGATGCAATTAACAGAATCCAGGACCTGATGGCAGATGGCACTCTAACAGGTGACAGCCAAAACACAAAGGGGACCTTATTTTAGCTGGTGAATAGGTGGTGCAGAAAATGCCTTAACTATGGTAGAGAGAGACTTCCAGTGTAATTTCTGTTTTAAACTGTAGAAGATCCTAGTAGGATGTGATAAATAGATATTTTTATTATCCCTGCTTCAGCAGCCATGAAAGTACTGTTTCAAGCACTATGGGATGCGATCGCTCCTATGATACATTATACAGAGGTGGGGGGTGAACGTCCCCAACAGTTCAGGAACCAGCACAAGGCTTCTGCGTGTTGATTGAGCCCTGCTGAAGGCCTTTAGGGGTTGCTGAACAGCCAGCTGCAAATGATGTCTTCTGAAATCTGAATTTGAAAGAATCACTTGGATGTTTCGGGGTAGTTTGCAAGCCTGTTTTAAAGGTGCTGTGGCTAAAGCCAGGACTGGGGTAGGGCACGCTGTGGGAGAAGCAAACATCCCAGAGCAGTGCAGGATGCTGTAGTAAGTGAAGTGCTTGTTTCTAGCCACCTACCCACGCAATCAAAGTTGGCATGTAGGCAGAGAGTGAGCATGTGGGTAGCTCCCTGTCTGAACAAGTCTGTTTTATCGCTGGGCAGTCTTTTTCTTTCCGAGGATGAAGTAGGGGAAGGTGCCAACGCAAACATTTACTGACCTGATATTGTGGTCACGGCTGGGAAACAACTATCTTGGTGGGTACATGTGGATACCCATTCGAGTGACCTAAAAGTGCTCTGAATCGAAGTGTAAGGATGTGTACTGTCCTGGCTGTGTCTGTGGCCCAAAAGGCATGCCAGTGAGGCTCTCTGCCTTGCATTTGATCCTGTAATGCGTTAAGAACAGAGAGGTCTATTCTCACTCTTGATGGAGCAACTGAAATACGGAAATTGAGCTTCATTCCCTTTTAGAAGGTAAGTTGGAATGGCCGAGCTGGGCCCCACAGGGTCTCCGAATCGCCTCCTGGGCCCTCCTGCTGCTCTGCCTTTCTCCACCAACTGCCTGGGCCCAGAACATCGACACCAAAACTATATACCTGAAGTAGCTGCCGTGAAACTCCCAGCTGGCTGCGTACAATGAAAAGAATGTGTCGCTTTGAACAAAATTAGTCTTACCAAGGTACTCGAGTATTGTCGTAGCCCTGCTCAAAGACCCAACAGTAGAGAGGAGATAAAAGCCCGACTGCTAGCACGTTGTTCTGCCTGCCCTAGATATGAAATGCAGCCTCAGCAGTTTAAACATCCCTTCCAAAAGAAGTGACTGATGTCTGTCGGGAGGTGAGAGGAGCCAAAGTGCTGACTTCAAGGTCCTTTTTTTCCCCCTGTAGGTGTGATTGATGACAGAGGAAAGTTCATCTACATCACTCCAGAGGAGATGGCTGCAGTGGCTCAGTATATCAAACAGAGAGGACGGGTTTCCATCGCAGAGCTGGCCCAAGCAAGCAATTCTCTGATCAACCTCCAGCCTGACAGCCGAGCTGTTGCTCCGACTGTGGCATGAAATTGTGGCGTGAGAAAAACACAGCAGGGGGTTAACCTTTTAATGAATAAGCCACATAATTAGAAACAAACAAGAACCCCTGTAGTCCATTCACGGTGCTTGAAGATAGGATGCTGTTTTTTAAGCATCAGCTGCAAAGACTTGATCAAAAGTTTTGCTTTTCATTCTGTTAGAGCTGGTACAAAATAGGACAGTTGTTTGTACAACAGAGGCTAGCCTGAACTTGGGGCTAAAACACTCTGATGCACCTGTAACCCGGGAATATCAGGAATTTATACATGGTTCCTTTATCTTGGCAGTCGGTCTCATGTGACTGTACCCAAACTTTTTATTGTTTCCAGATTCTGATGTCTGCATCGAATATATTTGGGTTTGATTGCATTCAGAACTCTCCAGGCTCGCTCTACGCTTACGGAGCTGTATAACTTTGTGGCAATGACGTATACAGCCCAGAATAACAGGCGTGTAGGGGTGAGGCTTGCAGATTTTGTCTTCTGTACCAACATTGGAAGGATAGAGTAAAGCGAAAATACTGCAAGTGTGTGTCTGTTCTTACTGAAATATATACTGAAACTCTAGAAAGAGTGCTTGCTAAGTTGTGAGAACTTCCTGAGGTTACTTCAGAAAACCTTTGCTATATAAACATGTTTTGCTCCATTTATATAATGTAAAAAGCTCGCTCACGGCCAAGCTGCGTTATTTTTCTGTAGCCAAGAGACGCAAACACCTCCAGGGAAAGGCTAACTCGCCTCATCTATTGTGCAGGCCAATCTGCTGATACGAACCAGATTCTGATGATTCATCCTTTGAAGTAAGAGCCAGCTCAGTGTGTCTGAAGGCCTCAGACACCTCCGCCCCGTGGCCTTTGTGTTCTGGATGTTTGGGGGTTTTTAAATAAAAAATTCAGGCACTGTGAGTCACGCAATTAATGTTACAAGTAAATGATTATTAATATAGTAATTGTAGGGGTCAGTATATTTCCTGCATAAGAATAGTTTTTTAATAGCCTAATTGATGCTTTGTTAATTCTGCTTTCTGAAATCAACAGAATCTGTGTGGATATGCAGTAATTGGGGAGGGCAAGAAGGGCTGGCTTTGTCTCTGCCAGACTCGCAGGTAACTTGAGTAGACTAAAAGCTGCGTTATCAGTGAGATGAGAGAGCAATAAAACAGCGGAAGGAAGCATATTTCCTTTTTAATCTCTGCACTACTGCTGAACGTGACGCCGCAGGAGTGCCGAGTTACAGTGCAGCACCACAGGTTGATGTGAAAGATGGGTACGTCGTTACTGGGTCACACAACCATCACCGGCAAAAAGATTACTTGAGATTTGAGGCTTGTAAAGTCTCTTAATTATTCAAAATTTGATTTTGCCGTGATTGGTTTTGTTCTGTCTTAAACTGTTCTTGTAATAAAATAAACAATATTGAAAGAATTGCAGAGATTTGTATTAGGGAGGTTTTTTTCAATGTGTTAAAGGATTTTATGAGATTAAGGAGCCAGCTAGCAATGCCGCAGCCTCCAGTGTGCCAGGCGAAGACCGGAGGTATTCCATTAAATCCACAGAAATCACTCCAAAGTACACGCCGTTTCTGTGAACGTGACAAATAATACCGCGTCCGCTGTGCAGTGCAGGCTGGTCTTCTGCTCTGCTGGTACCACTGCGCCAGCGAAACTGCCCTGCCACCTTAGCACGGGGCCGGCTGGCTGCCGGGCGCGGTGTGTGCCGCCTCCTTTTGTGCACCTCTGCGTCTTGGCTCGGACAGGACTTGGGTCTTGCAACACAAAGATAATTCAGACCGTGTCGTCGTTGGGAGTTGGCACAGGGCTGTGCCAAAGCCGAAAGGGTGGTTTGTGATTCACTGGCAGGTGGCAGAAAGGCTGGTTAAAACTGCGGTTTGGAGGAGGCGCTAGGCAGAAGAACATGATCGCAAAGTATTCACTGTGAGCCAAATTCGTGGTCCGTTAGAGGGCTCTAACAATAACGGGCGCCTCAGAAATGCCACTTGCCTAAGCTCCTGTTCTGAGCTCTGACGGAGTGTTTCCGTACTAAGTGAAGCATGTTGAAGCAGGCAAGATAGCCAGACCCAGCCCTTCCGTGTGAGAGACGGCTCACCGAACGAGTTTGGTAGATCTTTCTGCACGTTGGCTGTCATTGTGGGAGACTAGATTTAACCTGCGGGTCCCCCCTGGTACTGAGCTCGTACCTAACGCTGGGGCTGGGGGGGGTCTGTGCTTGCTTTTATCCGTGATTCCCTACTAGGGATCCCGGGTATTGCATTTTGGACCTGACCCTGGCCGTGCTGTTCCTAAGGTTGTGGAGATATTGTATGGAGACCGGAGCGCAGGTCTGGTGATGGTCTTCGGAA
>NW_008825611.1:1010184-1043428 GCF_000699105.1 Pygoscelis adeliae
CGTCATCTGGCGTGACCGTGTTGTAGTCTGAGATGAGACATCAGCCGGGGTAAGATGTGACGGGGTAGCGAGGCCAGCAGCTGGTCTGTCTGTCGTAATCCTCTCCCACCGTTGCCGTTCCTGTTCTTTGCACCCAAATGCATCGTTACCGGTGTTCAGGAGAGCTCATTTCACTCGTATCGGTTTTGGGTGCTGTGTGATCTTCACTGCATGTGAACTGAGAGGCCAGCCGCCTCTATGGGCCGTAGAAAAAAGAAAAAATAAATAAATACAGGTAACAAAAAGCACGTGTAGGCTGCGAACCCTGACGCAGAAGGAAACTGTGCTCTGCCTTGAAGGAATTGCTTTCACTTGGCCAGGCTTCCTCGATCGCGGCAGAGCCTGGCCCTGCGGGAGGTGAGGACAGACGGCGTTGGTGCTCTGACCCACGGGTCCCGTTCGGCCCTGTGCCGTGGGGAACAGCCACCGCTGTTCACTGTAACTGATCTTTCTGTTGAAGAGCGTTACGGTATTTTCTGGGAATCCACTTACAAAGTCCGAGAGGACAGTTTAAAACCTTGAGTGCAATTACTTCGGGCCGTTTGGATGGTTTATCAATGACGCAATTCAAACCTATGCTGCTCCTCAAATCTGTGTTCGTGGTTTTTTCTGTGGAAGTGGAGGAGGAGGAGATTAAGGGCTATGCCCCCAAAATTATTGCACTGACAGAATTCATAAATCATGTGATAGCTCACGTTTCGGATATCCCATGAGAAGAGATGCCTACCGGGAAGGCAGTTCTCCCCGCTGGCACTAAATTAGCGGACGCCCCTGGGTGTCGTGGCCGTGGCCGAGATGGGGGGTGTCCCCGATGTCCTGGGTGAGGGCGGAGGCCGAAGATGCTGGCGGAGAGGCGGAATGGTCCCATCAGCACCCGGGGTCCTCCCCTCCCCTCCCCTTCCCTCCCCTCCCCTCTCCTCTCCTCTCTCGGTGCTTAAAACTGGCCCTGACCCTCCGTCGCAGGGAACCGCAGTCCTGCAGGACGATACGGGATTTGCCCGACTCGTCCAGAGCACCGACCCTCCCCACGTGCTCGTGGAAGGTTTGACGGGGTCAAGCACAAAACCCAGCCGCCGCGTTCCTCTGTGTCAGCGTGGTCCCTTCCCTCGCGTCTGGCACAGTGAGCGGTAAAATACAGGGCGGTAAAATACTGGTAAAATACTGTAAAATAGTGAAATACTGGGATGCGCTGTAGATTTTGGGTGTTCTGAATTCATAAAAATTTAAAAGCTCTTCAGTGACTGCTTTCTTGGAGTATCTACTGTTTTAAAAATGTAAACGCGTGCCGAAGTTTCTCATAGGCATTTCGGCAAGAGAGCGTTAGCTGTTTGTAGCTCACAACTAAGAGCCGGTACGGTGCTCAGCTGAGCTCTACCCGGGCTCTTCACGTAGGGATGATCCGTACGCAAATCCCTCATCAAAATTAGCTTTGGGAAAGGACGCCTACGCCCGCTACCCCTCCGTGTTAGAGGCAGGATGGTGTCGATGTTGCGCTTCCTGCTGTTTTGTCCAATCTACTCATCATTTTTTAAAAAGCTGGAACATCCCCCTGTTATTTGGCTTTAAAAAAAGAAAAAAAAAAATCCCTATTTTCTGTTAAGCTTTGCCTGTGCGTTACGCAGCATCTATCGCCGTGTTTCCCCTCTCTGAACTAGTACAAGAGCTCCCAGGTACTCCGCCTGTACGTGGAAGGAATAATAATAATAATAATTACTAGCTCATCTGAGCGAGCTTGTCCTAATTTTGCCATTCCACCCGAAGGCAAAGGCCAAAACAATTAGATTGAAAACCTTGTCTTCATATCACACGAGGCGAGATCTAATCAAGGAAAACTCCAGCTTCTTTTTCAAAAAACTGGCCCTGACCCTCCGTCGCAGGGAACCGCAGTCCTGCAGGACGATACGGGATTTGCCCGACTCGTCCAGAGCACCGACCCTCCCCACGTGCTCGTGGAAGGTTTGACGGGGTCAAGCACAAAACCCAGCCGCCGCGTTCCTCTGTGTCAGCGTGGTCCCTTCCCTCGCGTCTGGCACAGTGAGCGGTAAAATACAGGGCGGTAAAATACTGGTAAAATACTGTAAAAGAGTGAAATACTGGGATGCGCTGTAGATTTTGGGTGTTCTGAATTCATAAAAATTTAAAAGCTCTTCAGTGACTGCTTTCTTGGAGTATCTACTGTTTTAAAAATGTAAACGCGTGCCGAAGTTTCTCATAGGCATTTCGGCAAGAGAGCGTTAGCTGTTTGTAGCTCACAACTAAGAGCCGGTACGGTGCTCAGCTGAGCTCTACCCGGGCTCTTCACGTAGGGATGATCCGTACGCAAATCCCTCATCAAAATTAGCTTTTGGAAAGGACGCCTACTCCCGCTGCCCCTCCGTGTTAGAGGCAGGATGGTGTCGATGTTGCGCTTCCTGCTGTTTTGTCCAATCTACTCATCATTTTTTAAAAAGCTGGAACATCCCCCTGTTATTTGGCTTTAAAAAAAGAAAAAAAAAAATCCCTATTTTCTGTTAAGCTTTGCCTGTGCGTTACGCAGCATCTATCGCCGTGTTTCCCCTCTCTGAACTAGTACAAGAGCTCCCAGGTACTCCGCCTGTACGTGGAAGGAATAATAATAATAATAATTACTAGCTCATCTGAGCGAGCTTGTCCTAATTTTGCCATTCCACCCGAAGGCAAAGGCCAAAACAATTAGATTGAAAACCTTGTCTTCATATCACACGAGGCGAGATCTAATCAAGGAAAACTCCAGCTTCTTTTTCAATGAAAGAATATGGTCTACGTGAAGAATTTACAGGTTATAAAAATGTAAAAGCAACAAATGCCACAACTTTTCATTTTATTTGTTTGTGGTATGAGTTTTAGAGCCCATCAGCCTCATGGTTTCCAGCTTTTCTCTGTAACTATGGATGCTAGGAACACATTTGGTGGGGGTTTTTTTTGTTGTTTGGGGGTTTGGGTTTTTTTTTGATCCTGTGTGTTGATCCTTTTAGGAAAACGCTAAATATCACAAGATGGCAGTGAATCCCGAAGCTGCAATATTCCCCTCTGCGCAGGAACAGCTGCCTCCTGGGTTCACAGACTTCCTTTTCTTAACCCCAAAAGCAAATTCAGAGCATTAATACCCATCTGTGGCTTGAACGCAGGGATCCCCGCGAAAGAGCTGGTATCCAGGGGAGCGTTGTGCCCGAAGCACTGTAGGGATGGGACCTTAATTCTTTTCATCTTCTCCGATATTGAAAAAAAAAAGTGAAAGTCAAGTAAAACAAAGGGGGGGGGGGGGGGACTGCACATTCCTTTCCTAAAAATAAAGGAACATTTTATGCTCTCTGTGGATACATCCGTATTCATCAGATGTGACATTTTCTGTCCCCGGGGACAAGTCGTTCCTATCTGTTTATAGGGTGAAACAAAGAGTGGCATCAGCTAAACTGCTTTTTGGGAACCGTTTTCCGGAGGCTCCTCCGCCGGCCTGGGACAAGGCCCCGCAGCGGTGGTGCCCCAGCCCTCTTCAGCCCACCTGGTCCAGATTTATCTTTGCCTTCTTCACCCTTCAGAAGGTTTCTCGCTACAGGGCAGGCTGGTTTGGTGGTGAGATAGAGGAAGAACTCCAGGTTTATTTGTTGACCAGTAACTCAATTCATTCCCCTTTTGAGTCAAAGACCTGCGCTTCCCTTTCTGACGCCAGATAACCGCCCCCCCACCCGACGTAGCTTATCTCCTTCTGAAAGTGCCTGCGCGGCTGTTTGATGTTCTCAAAAGTGCTGAGCTTGCACATAGCATCAGGATAAACAAGCTTCTGCTGACTGCGTCCAAAATTGCTGAACGGCTGGCCTGACCTGCCCCGTCAACAGCCCCTAAGAAGAGGAGCTCCAGGGAAGTCTATTTGGGAGACAGGGCGTTACTTGGAAGCCAGCTAAGCTGTGCTCAGGGCTGCTCGGCTGAGGGGATCTGGCCCCGACAAGTCAATGGATTTTGCTGTGCGGCTGTACAGATGAACTAAAATTGTGAGATTTAAGAGTGAGTTATGATGTACTCATTGGTCTGATGAATGGCCAGAACTGTCCTCACCGCAGGTGGACTCTCGTGCGGGTCTTGGATGGCAGCGTTCACACTGCAGGAGAAACATCTCTTCAGCGTTCATCCTGCAATTTGGCTTTCCCTCCAGGACCTTCACTGGCAGCTCATGGTGCTCTGAGGAATCATCTAATACCTCCAATACCCTCAACCAAAGTCCCGCTCGGCCATTTCCAGCCGATGAAACCCGGTTTACCCCAACTTCTGATTGCCCCGAAGTCTACAGAGCAGAACAGAGTCAGGTGGAGGCTTTGGGAGCCCATCAACGGAAGATGAGGGGGAGCTGGTATGGGGGGCAATTCCAGGCACATTTGGTTTGCCTTTAGGTGAGAACTTCTAATACTGCCCTGCAGGGACAGAGGAGGGTAAAGAAAATAACATGAGCTGGATCTAGGCGCTATTTCTGTGCATTAGCTCTGATGGAAGGATCAGAGGCACCAAAGGCAGGGAATCCCATGCATCTCTCCAGGAAAACCAGGCACTGAGCTTGATGCATCATACGCACGTGCTGCACAGGGCGTCTGTACAGCTGGCCACATACGCATAGGAAGTCTGAAATGTTCTCTACCCTTATGGTCTGCATACGCAAGTCATCTCTGCCCGTCACCTCTGCGGACTGCAGCCTCGCAGCTCCTATATACCAGTGCCCCGGAAATATCCCGTGTGTTAAATGCACGTATACATCTATGTGCGTGCGATTGTCTTATTGACTCTTCCAGAGGTCCAACGAGTTTTCAGGGACTGCTGGATATCCCTCAGTCTCTGGTAAATGAAGAGTTTTCATCATTTTCTCGCCAGACAAAAGGTATGATTCAGGGTTGTATGTTAACACTGAACAGGTCTCAAACGCTAGAATTTGTAAAAGAGGAGATCCATGGAATGGGAGCTGCAGGCTGCAAATTGAAGGGAAGACAATGTTAATGAGGTTTTGAGGAAATAGGACACTGAAGAACTCTGCGAGAGAAGTTTTGAGGGCATGGTGGAGGATACTAGAAGCTGAAGGTATCTGCTGAGCAGAAGGTCTGAAGAAGAACAGTGAACCCAGAAGTAAGTATTTGTGGGGAAAAAAGAGCGGAAAAGGCCAGATGGGGGAGGAGAAACAAGGTTGAGAAGATGAAGTTGAAGACGTTCCTGCCCACGGCAGGGGGGTTGGACTGGATGACCTTTAGAGGTCCCTTCCAACCTGAACTATTCGATGATTCTATATAAGTAAGATGAAGTGAGCAGCAGGTCCCACTGGAAGAGAAGACGGCATGAGACCAGAGGCCAAAAAAGGAACCAGAAGATGCACAGAAAATGGTGAGAAATCACAGCCCGGCTAACGCAGAGACAAGAGAGAAAGGACCAGACATCCACACCAGTGCCAGGTGGAGGATCTGTGTGACAGTAGACTTATTTGACAAAAAGCCATTGGTCTGTCAATGGGAGAGGTCCAAATAGAGACTGAAGTGCTGCCTGCTAGGAGCAAACGCAGAGGTCATGGCCACGAGGCTTGGAGGGAACTAGGAGAGCCTGGGCAGAAAACGGCACAACTAGAGCTGCCAGAGCCTGGCGTGAAAGAGAGAGCGAGGGAACTGCAGAAACCACGGTGGGGTGGTGAGTCAACACCCTGAGGTGGGATGGACACAGGCTAGAGAAATCAATACATTCACAATAAAGTGTTCAGTGGAGGCTCTGGAGGCAGGGTGCCTCCCCAGCCCTGTGCAAAGCACAGACCACCCAGGTCAGGTGTTCTGCAAAGCGCAGGGCAACAGCACCACAGTATTTTGGAAAGGAGGGGCCCAAGGAGCAAACAGAAGATCTCTCTGGGACCTGTTCTCCTTCATTCAGGCACTTGAAGCAGTCCTGGTTTGCATTGCCTGTTGTATTTATTCCACCTTATGTTCTTTCCTCTTTCTTTTCTCCTTCGGCAGCGCAAGTCATTCCCTTGCACCCAAAGGGTTTCAGTTTATTGCACTTGCTGATAAAAATGATTTCCTTGGCATCCTTGATGGCTCCACTGCTGTCCTCCTTGCCTTCATAAAAATCAAGTGACTGCCATGAATACGCGTGATGGTCACCACCGTCCTACGTATTTTGGCAGATAACTCTGGAGGTGGGAAGCTGTTTTTTCTCTTTTTCTTTTATCATCTACCCGAAAGGGGCATTTTCTCTCTTAAGGAGGGTTTTGCCCTTCTTGTGTGTTTTAATTCCCATCCGCCCTGATGAAACCCCAGCGCTGCTATTCCTCGGGGTGGGGTGGAAATAGCAGCTGCAGCTGGCAAACCACAGGGTGAAAGTGAGCACGGTTCAAAAGCCAAAGGTGCCAGATGAGTTTGTGCTGTGCAGCCGGGTGTGAATCCTCGCCCTCTCCCAAGGCACCCGCACGGTTTCTCAGCGGCGGAGGCAAACCCAAAACTCATCAATCCAGAGAGGAAAATGAATTAAATGGTGTAACTCTGCGGAGCATCTTGGCCAGGTGCCATCGTCCCCACGCACTTTCAGGGCATTGAAATTGTCTCATGGGTGGCAATGGAAGAGCCTGAACTGCTTCCCAGCCACGGCCTCTGCTTCGGGGCAGCCTTCTTGTGACCAGGGGAGCCATGTCCACCCATAAAGGGGGCCCTGGGCCTCACTCAGCCCCAGTGCCTCCAGTGGCTGCTGCGCCTGGAGACAGCTCAGACCCTGAAGCACATCAGCCTGCGCTCCGCGTTATTTTTCTTTCCCTTGGGCAGCCATGGAAGGGCCCCCAGAGCAGTGGGATGCTGGGGGGGCGGGGAGGGGATGTAGGGTCTCCAGCTCAAATGATCCATTAGAGCAACTGGTGGTGGGAACCCTCCCGTTTCCCAGGTGGCATCTGAGCTTGACAGCTGGTAGATGGTCCAACGCAGATCCAGGGCTCAGACCCTCTTTCTGCTGCATGGCTCCATACGGATGAGAGTCGTGCACCCAACCTTTCCAAGGTTGGACCCACGTGGGCCCGTGCCCTGGTCTCCTGATGCATCTCAGAGAGAGATGGACAGCTGAAGTGAACAGAGGATGGGGTCCAAACCCTCCTCCCTGGGCCGTGGACACCCAGCTCAGCTGCACACTGTGCTCCCAGCCAGCTGATGTTGAGGTGGACAATCTCTCCTTGACACTTGTACCAATGTAAATGGGGGACCAGGCGAATTCGGGCGTTTCTTCAGGTGAAGGGTGGATGCAGAGGGGAGAGACGAGATGCGTGACTGCCTGCTCTGGAGGACAGAAAATGGACACGGCAGGACTTTTACAGCTATAACCCGATCCTTGGGCATCTTCAGCATAGCAATTCACCCAGCTGATATGGTTGTCTCTAAAACCTACAGGTCCTGTGCAGACCTGCACTGTGGGACACAGTCTGATGCAGCAGAGAGGCACAATTCCCTTTGGTCTTTCTTTCAGACCATTTTAGTGGCCTGATATTTAGTTAAGGTGACCTAAAAGTGGGACCAAAATGGTTACAGAAAGGATCACGCTGTATCCTCAGAGCCGAATCGGACATGAACTGTAGGAGGGACTGGCATCTCCTCCTAAAACACCTCCTGGTCAGGAGGATCCAGGGTCACCACAGATGACAGAGATTTCTGTTTTGCCTGAAAGGAAAGTTTCTGCCAGCATCAAATTAAGGTCAAGGGACAGAGCAGAACGATGGCCTCATTTCAGCCTGGCAAGGGAATCTGTAATCGGGAGCGTGGGTACCGCAGTCACGTTTGCGCTGCACGGTGCAGGACACAGGTGTCCTGGTTGTGTTGGCACCTTTGGACAGTCTCCCACACCAGAAGAAGTGAGGAACGTTTGTGTGACTTGTTTTCTTCCTCCGTCCTCCTGCTAGGAAGATGCTCCTCTGGGCGGTCGTGTGTGAGCTTTTCACACTTTGCATGAGCTCTTTGGGGAGGGCAGGATTCAGGTGGTGGAGGGGGAGCAGTGGGACTCGTGGAGGGAAGGTTCCGAGCAAGGAGAGAGGCTGTGATGGGCCAACCATTGCAGAAAGGACTGCAGGAGGTGCTGCTGAAGCTGAAGCTGAGCTGGCAGCACAAATGGTCCAAGTATCTCTCATCCGCTCCAGTGCAAAGTCAGCCCCGAGGTGGGATCGAGGACATCCTGAGGAGGCACAGCAGCTCCTGAGAACACCTTTCCCTGGGTGATGGCGACCCAGCACAGGGTCTGCTTTCCCCCATTTAAGATCATTTAATACTGCAATGATTTTGGCCATTAGCACAAGCAGTTCCATGTTGCA
The DNA here is from genome assembly GCF_000699105.1 of Pygoscelis adeliae. NCBI lineage: Eukaryota > Metazoa > Chordata > Aves > Sphenisciformes > Spheniscidae > Pygoscelis > Pygoscelis adeliae. The sequence continues at coordinate 1,018,538 of NW_008825611.1, forward strand.
GCTGTGGTCCTTTTGTCCCCGTAACAATCAGCCACAGGAATCCGGGCTGGGTCTCCCATCAGCTGCCCCTCTGTGGGACCCACGTTGGGTCCCTGCCATCTAACAGCCCGGCCCGTGACTCAGCTCACCTGCCTTACAGGGGAGCCATCTGCAGCCCGAGGTTTCCATCCGGATGGAAGCAGCCGCTCTGCCCTGCAGGCTGGGGCCTCCGATCTCTGTGGGCTGCCTGCTCACAAGGAGCATGAGAGTAAATCGCAATCAGCAGAAAAGCTACAGCTCTTGGTCGTAACACTGAGCAACAACGATCAGCTGCAGCTTCTAACACGTCCCACGTTCATTGTCTGTGTTGCCGCCACGCACGCGGCTAAACCTCACACCCATCCCCTCCCATCTGCCCGATTTACACGCCACCCTGTGCTACTGCATGTATTCCCCTGCTGCCACTTCCATTAGTGCATTAAGGACGGGACTAACTTGCTCAGGGCTTTCTCTTCCAAGAGCAGTCATGCCCAAGCCCTTCTCCATCCTTGAGTTGACCTCACCAACCCTTCAGGGTCCTTCCAGAGAGCCCAGTCCAGCAGAAGACAGGGTGAAGCTAATCAAGGACAAACCTGGGGCCAAAATACCACGTGGGCAGATTTGGGCATGATTCGGGGTCATGGCCGTTTCAATCGTTAATGGTTTGTTTGGCAGAGAGTCCACTGATTTGGGGTGATGCTCTGCAAGTTTCTGGCCAGAAGAGGTGGCAACAGGTGAGTGCTGCTGGGGCCCAAACGGCACGGTACCAACGTACCTGGGCCTGGCATGCCGGGATTTGGGCTGAGCCCTGCCTGAAACATCTCCCCAGCCGCCTGTGCTCTTCCTAAAACACCCCAGGCGATCCACGCCTCCTCCAGGAGATGGCAGCAGCAGATCTCGCATCCCCCCGGTGCAGGATTCCTGTGGCAACGGGAGTGAAGCATCCCGCAGAGCTTGGAGGGCGACCACAAGGTTAGGGAAAGCCGTTGCTTCCCAGCGAACAGCCCATCTCCCAGCTTCCCTGGGCTGGGGAAACGTGGGAAGAGGCTGCCTGCCGCTTTGCTCCTTGCCCAGCCTCGCAGCAAAATAATCGAGGTGACAACCTCGAACACGCCATCGTTCCTTGGAGTCAGGGCATAGCTCAAAGGGTTGTTCAAGGAGGGCAAGGGAGGTGTTTGGAAAGGGATTAGTAGTAAAGTTTCAAGGCAGCTGAATTAGCCAAGGTTACTGAGTTTTCTTTTACTCTCTTCTTTTAGCAGGAGGGAAAAGCTGCTGCAAAACTTGCACAGCGCCTGGATGTACCGAGGAGGGAAAACGGCAGCATTGGCAGCAAAATGTTTACAGCGGCATCAACCGAGTCTAAGGGCCGTCGGCAGGGAGCAGCCAGAGCAGGCAAACACTCGTGAGCTTAGATCCCTTCCTGCTGCTCAGAAACAGTTGATCTTCAGCGTTCAGAAAGCTGGCTGCTCCTTCTGGGCTCCCTGCTTTCCAACGTGCTACCACCCAAACTAAGCTGCTTAGCACGTGTGGCATAATCCATCTTCAGGCTTGTGGCAGGAGCAGCAGTGGGAGCTAATTAGCATGCGCTAATATGCATGTTAACAAAATGTAGCTCCGAAAGCAGAGAAATCATTACGGTTTGTTGCTGTTTATTTGCACACCGAATGTTTTGCAATTAGGCACCACGTAACGTTGAGTCGCCGCTGGGGACCTGTGCCTCCATCCGCGGCTAATGCCACGCACATGAGGGGTGAATTACGGGCAGGTCCATGCAGCAGAGCTCTTGGGACCCAGCTCAGACCCGCTCTGAAAGGCTACGAGGAAGGGCTTTTTCGGCACGAACACGCCATCGTTCCTTGGAGTCAGGGCATAGCTCAAAGGGTTGTTCAAGGAGGGCAAGGGAGGTGTTTGGAAAGGGATATGTAGTAAGGTTTCAAGGCTGCTTTGCTGTCTTAATACTTTACATTTGGCCACTCAATCTGATGCTCTCAAAGCTCCTTTTCAAATGCTAGTTAGTCCCCTCAGCGCTGGTGACAATAAGCCAGCAACCGTAACTTGTTCTCCACGTTGTTTGTAGACTCGTAAGCTGAGCCCTGGAGCTGGTTCATCCTTCTCCTTCCAACTGCAAGCAGGAGTGAAGCCGGTCCTGTCCCAGGCTGCTCTCTAGTTTCTAGATCTTTCCCTTTGGGACCGTAGCTCCAGCAAGAGGTGCTGACCGTGCTGGCGTCACCCGCCTAGAGCCTGACACAGCATAACCAGACATTTCTCTTGTGTTGTTCTAGCCCTGACTCTGCCTGATGAACTGCTGTGGTTTCAAGTCCCAGCTATGGACTGACACAGCAGATACGGCTCTGTAGAATGAAAAAACCACATTGTTGGGCCATCGGGATCCTTAGGTATCTGCCAGATGGCTCCTACTCTTCTATAGTTTCAGTTTCCTTCACTGTAACGATTACACCCACTTTTTCTCCTCTTCAAGCATTGGGCAGATCCCACCTTGTTTAATTTTACAATTTTAACAGCTCTGATGGGCTGCAGCTTTTATCAGCTCAACAGTGTGTGATGTGCACTGTCTCAGGCTGCATCCCCAGTGGATGGAGAGCCAGGAGCTGAGTGGGATGGGCAGGGACTTCACAGGGCAGGGACCTCACCAGTTGGTGGCCAGCTCTACAGGACTTGGGCAAGGCGAGCAGGAAAGGCCCATGCGTGACAGCCATGCTCAACCAAGAGGCCAGCTCATCAGGCAAGTTGGTGGTGATGAGGCAGGTCCAAGGCCAAGCTGGGAAGTCCACCTGCAGGTCAGGGCCAAGAGGGTCCATGGCCAGGCGTGGGCATGGCTACGGCTGAGCTGAAGACCAGCACTCCCCCAACGAAGCTCGGCGGGGAGTGAGAGCCCTGGGCTGCGCTGAAATGGAAGGGTGCGTATCAAACACAGCCCTTTGGAAAACTGGTCCTCATCACCCACGGGACCCAATGGAAAACATTGTGTCATCCTCTATCTTGGGGAATGGATGAGCTAAGAACTGAAGCCGGTTCCCACATCTCTGTCTGACCACGTCTCATCTCAGAGACCTCATGAAACGGCAGGCGCTTGGCGTAGGTCAGGTCTCCTGGCCTGTTCGGTCATTCCCCAGAGATGCTGCATGTCTTTGTTCTTTTTCCTTTCCTAATTTTCCCTGCTGTACTTATGTGCCTGACTGGCAGAAGGGATTCACACTGAGTTAGCAGAAGTTTATTCACATACGCAGTCATCCTAGAGAACTGCCACTCACCAGCATACCACGATATTTTGGGTAAATATAAATAGAATAGAATAGAATAAAGCTAGAATACAAAGTAAACTGCTTATGCAGACAGCAGAAAGCACCAGCGATCTTTACAAAGTACGTTGATCTCCTCTGCTAGAAGGTTGCTTATGCAAGGAAAAGTAACAGTCCACACTGCTGTCCAAGGCAGCGTAAGAAATGACTAGTGGCTGACCTTTGTTTCTAAGCTATGGTGAGCAGCAAACAACCTCCAGGTCAGCCAAGCTACTTCCAAGGAACGAGATCCTGTTCTTGAAAGCCAGGCATTGCTCCACCCAAGAGATAACCCCAGCCTTTCAGAGCAAAGAGAGCCTTGGACATTGGAAGTGTTTCTGAAGCGTTCAGCCTGTCGGGTCTCCTCTTTGTGCCGAAGAGCAGAAAAGGAAACATCCCAACATGAAAACACACACGTAAATATCTCAAAGTTCTGTAATGAGAATGTGGTGGGTCGCTCCACATTTCATGTACCAAGGTGTCCTGGTTTCAGCAGGGATAGAGTTCATTTCCTTCCTAGTAGCTGTGTTTTAGATTTAGGATGAGAACAAAGTTGATAACACACCGATGTTTTAGTTGTTGCTGAGCAGTGCTTACACTAGTCAAGGCCTTTTCAGCTCCCCATGCTCTACCGACTGAGAAGGCTGGAGGGGCCCCAGAAGCTGGGAGGGGGGCACAGCCAGGACAGCTGACCCCAACTGGCTGGCTGGGCATCGGTCGGCGGGGTGTGAGCAATTGCATCGTGCATCGCTTGCTTTGTGTATTCTATTGTTGTTGTTGTTATTGTTGCTGTTGTTGTTGTTATTTTCCCTTCCTTTTCTGTCCTATTAAACTATCTTTACCTCAACCCACGAATCTTACTGTTTTCTTTTTTTTCTTTTCCCTGATTCTCTCCCCCATCCCACTGCGGGGGGGGGGAGTGAGCGAACGGCTGGGTGGTGTTCAGCTGCCTGCCGGCTTAAACCACGACACAAGGGATCATCTACAGCAAGGACCGAGGGCCCCCTCCCTTGTAGACCATAGGAATTAGGGTTCACCACCAACCTGCACTTCTCAAACCTTCCTTCCAAGCCCAGACCCCGGTCTAGTCCAGACACTGATCTTGGACATGGCAGAAACATGCAACCCAGGCAGATAGACCTTTTCCGGAGGACTTTACCCATGCAAGGAGTCCTCTCACTCTCCCAACCAGTAGGCAGAGTTATCTGCAGCTCAACACGGACCATCAGATCTCGAGTTTGATGACATCTGTACTGAGCCCAGGCCAGAAGAAGGGAGCACAAGGAGTTTTTCTTCCTCTGCAGGACTTAACACTGGCTGCTGGAAAACAGATCCCTCTGCTCCGACTCTGGGTGTGGAAGCTAGCACGTTCTTAAGATGCATATACACCTTATATGAGGAAAAAACCTACACTGAGTGGAATAGTTGCAGCTGGGCTCCCTTGGCTCTTTCATCTGCCAAGAGCTCGTAGCTTTAAATAGAAACTTTATTCTTTAACATATAGAGGACAGGGACCCTGAAAAATGATGACCCGTCGGGATGGGAATGACCTGTGCCACCAGAGAGTCTAAGAGGTCATTCAGGTAGAGGACGGATCCTTCAATGTCTCCGGCAGCAGGTCAAGATGGAACGCCAGCAGGACAGGTCCAAGGGAGGCCAAAGGGGAAGGAAGAAGACCTCAAAAGAAACCAGGCACATTTGAAACGAAGGCTGCGCTGGAGCCTGCAATTGTCTCTGCTTCACTCTTCCTCCCTCTCCACCTTCCCGGGAGAGTGTCTGGGTTCGTTAGCAGCTAGGAAAACATTTTGGCCCAGATTCAGGCAGCCTATTAAGAACTGCAGTCCCAGCGGGAGCTGGAGGCTCCTCGAGGCTGTGTGGATCGGCGAGCCGGAGCTGACGCTGGGGAAGGGCCGCACGGTCCCATCAGGTCCCGGGAAGCAACGGGGTCTTCCCAGTGTGAAGGACACCGTTAGCGCGTCTCCCCATGCCCATCCGGCTCCGCCCGCCCAGCCCCGCCAGCTGCTGTCACACAATCTCCTTAGGTTTGCAGGAGACGTGAGCTCACTTGCTGAGATTAGCCAAACAAAACAAGCTGTGTAAGACTATTCCCAGCTTCGCTTTGACATTTGCCAGAGGAGATTGCAAGCACTAGAGCTGCCGTCTCCCCGCTGCACCGCAAAATGCAAATCCGTGGCAACGCAACGTCCCCACCCTCTGGTCCCCTGCCCCAGGAGGCATCCCCATTTGCATCCCCTCCATCAGTGACACCTGAACTGGTTGTCATAGAAACCGGTGGTCTGCCTGTCTCCCCGTGTCCTGCCCGCCAGGGTACGATGCTCTGCTCCCTCCGGCAGCGGCTATTTGCAGTCCGAGGTACTCGGGGCGGCTGCGGTTTCCCCGCGCATCTGGGAAGGGAGCAGCCCACGTGGCCGGGAGCGTGCTCCCAGCTGGTGATGCTGCTATACTTAACGGGAAGCGAGGGCAGATTGGGGTCACGGCGACCCCCCCGAATATTTCGCTGGTCACAGGGTGCTGTCGTCCAAGCGGGCTGCAGCGGTTCCCGTCTCTGGCGAATCGAGACGGGCTTGTTTGCATCTGCATATTTTGGAAGCCAATGGGGCTATGAATGAACAGAGCCAGTTGCAACGCCTGCTGAATATCGCAGGGAAGCCTTTCATTCAAAAAAAAAAAAAGAAAGAATCCACCCCCTGCCCCCCCCCTCAAAATATCAAAATATTCCAATTTTTTTTAATAAAACTGCAGAGGGTATTGACTACAATTAATTTTAGGATGGGGTGATGCTGTTGGACAAAACCCCATAGCCCCACATTTCTTCTATTACAATAATTTTGGTTTTCAACCTAAATTGTTTTTCTGGGAAACCTTGTTCTGCAATGATCACAACTGTGAAGACGAGGCTCCTGTTGGAAGACAGTGATCACCCATCACTCAGCGCCTCAGCTTTTCTCCCTCATCCCCAGCCAAGACCCCAGGGAAAGGCTGTGCTCAGGGCACCCAACCCCGGCTGTGGCCGGGCAGCAACGCCATGGAGAACAAAACCTGGTTTCCTTAGGAAACCGGGCTAAAAATAACCGAAAGCAAAACACCGTCTGTCTTCAGGCAGCTAAACAACCCCTGAACAACTTCACTCTTTGGTTGGCGGCAGGGAACCAGGGTCCAGCAACACCCCTGGCCGTGAATAAATGAGCTCCCTGAACCCCTCCCGGCTGCAGCCAACCCCCCCAGGTGGGGTGGGATGGGATGGGAAGAAAAGGGGATGAGTGAGGTTGCGCATGAAAGGTGTGGAAATGAGGCCAGGAGAAGTGTCAGAGGTCCCAGCAGCTTTGACGGTCCCTGCCTGGTGCTACCCAGGTTCAGCCACGCCGTCCAGGGTGGTTTTGGCCCCGCTGGCGAGGAGCGATGAGGGCTTTCCTCTGCCTCCATCCGCCGTTACTCCGTGGGCCACTAACCAGCCGAGTGTTTTCTCCCAAACACGAGTGCTAATCAGACAGCATGTTGTGTCTAATTAGGGCTCGTGACAAAGTGAATCAGCCTCCCCCCGCCCCCTGCGGCAGGACGATGATTTCATCCGTGGCCAGGTGTTAGCAGATGGGTGCCAGCTCCACACGCACGCAGCCAAGCTGCTCTTAGCGCTAATAAAAACCCTCCTCAACAGGCTCCGGGAAGGATGAAACCAGCCACGGGAGCGTCCGCTCCTCAACCTGCCTGCCTTGACCCTCTCCCCCATCTCCTCTCACCACCCAAGAGCTGGCTGCCGCTACCTGACTCGCTCCTCTGACGTCCTTTTTTTTGGAGGGTAAGTCTGTGTTCCACCAAGCATGACCCGCTTCCCACTCCTGATCCTTCTTCCATCCAGGAAACAAAAGGCAGGAGCCCCGTTTGACTCATCCCCACCAGGCACTGAAGCCAGGAACATGCATGAGAGCATCCAGAAGGTCATGAGAAACCTCCACGTGAAAATGGCATCCGGTAATAAAGCAGCAAAAGGGGATGAGGAATGAGACCAGATTTCACGGGACACTCCAAAGCAGCTGGTGGCTTGGAAATGAAACAAGTCTGGATGTCTTAAAGAGGCCTGGGACACTGCAGAGGAGGCAGAGATCCACCCTCTTCAAATGAGCTGAAGCTGATACTTAACCAAAAGTGGACCAACAGTACTTTTTTGATAGTATCATCCCATTTTTTCTAGGGGACGGTGCACCCTGAGAGTGGATGGAAAAGGGTAGCTCTATCAGGAGTTTTACAGCTTTGGATGAGGACTCTATTTCCAGCTTTTCAGGGAAAAAACTGATGCTGAAGAAAGCCCTGTGTCCGTCCCCTTCCACCCAGCAAGCAGGCAGGTGACAATTTATCAGTCTGCTTCCAAAAAGGCACTCCCAAGCAGAGCGCGGACGTGGCAGCGGCGCGGATACAACTCGTCTTCTCCAGGGGAAGAAACCAGCAGTGCGAGGACATTAACACGAGCAAAGGGCAGAAGCTGGGGAGCATTATACGACGAGACAGGAGGAGCCACTGAAGGCAAAGTGGCCACCTGGAGAACGTAATTAGCCTAGCAGGTCTTTTAGCATCATTAAGGGATTATTGTCCCACTATTATATTTGTCCCATCGTTAAGGGGCAATATGTTCTGCTGGTTCCCGGTCAGACAAAGCTCTCCCTGACCTCCTGGGCACGGCTGGACGGCCCCTGGAAGCAGACGTTGTTAGGGCGGGTGGTGAGTCGGTCAGATGAGTCCTCTCCTCCATAGAGACCATCAGCAGTAATGAGACATCTTAGGAAGCTTTTAGGACACAAACCTTCCTGTTTAGCGGGAGAAATGGAAATCTTTCTCCGTGGCCTTGTCTGAAAGAGGCTTTTTTGGCTCTGCTTTAATGAAAAGCTGAAACTCCATGCGGAAAGCAAACGTCTCCTCCCAAGGATTTATTTTTCTTCTTGTGGAGCAAACTCCATCACTTTCCGTCAAAACTGTTTTTGCAGATTTTTTTCAGCACACACTGAGTATGTCTCTGCCCTACTCCAGAGCAGGGGAAACTGAGGCACAGAGCAGAGCACATCGGGCTCTGACAAATGCTTGCACTGAGACGGTGGAGACACCTTCCCGGGACAACCTGCCCTGTGCTGAGATGGCCCCAACGGGGAAATTAAGGTAACCTCTTACATCTAAAACATTGCAATTGATTTTCTATCCTTGTGGCCCTACAGGCTCTCTACTGACCATGTATGGTCAAGTCTCTGCTCTCCACCTCCTATAAAAGATGCTGGCTGCTTGATTGCCAGACATCCTGGAGTTGTGTTTCCCTTTTAGGAAGGAAGATTCCCGGGCCAGAGGGCAAACACACACACACACACACACACACACCCTCAGCTCTTATTTATCACCTCTCTTTATAATTAACCACTCTCTGAATGAGAGGCAGCACTTGCAGCCCAGGGGTGGGCCCGGCACGAGGAAGCCAGAGGTGTTTTCTGGTCCAGCTGTGCTGGGTTTCCATGCAGATCTCCCCACCCCTCTCCAACCTCCTTCTATTTATGGGTGTCACTGCGAGGCAAGCGATCCAGATGAAGTCAGGATGCTTATGGCCATTCTGCTTTGCTGGCCAAATCAAACAGCGGTGTGATGCAACAGCCGCGGCTGAGGGTTGCACAAACTTTCCAGCCGGAGGAATTAATCTTTTAAATAGAAGTACGGAAAAAAAGCAGTAAGCACAGAGGGCAGGCTCAGGGCGTCTTTCTTGGAGCGGGTGTCTGCGAGACAGGCTGCAGCACATGTTGTTCTGGCTCCCTTCGGTGAACTTTGCTAGCATCGCATCGGTATTTGCTGTGGGTGTGCTTGGGTTGACCTGCTGCTTCTTTCCAGGCTCCAGCCTTGGAGGACCTGGTGCCTCGTGGGTGCACGGCTAAGGAGGCACAGCGCTGCCCCAAGCCCTGCAACCAGTCTCGGGGATGACCTTGAGCCAGTCCTCTCCCAGGACTGTCTCCCTGTTCCTCCTCCAGATCCATGAATAACGCTTTTGGCTGGGAGGAGCAGGTGAGGAACACCCAGCTGGGGAGGTCGCCTGGACACTGGAGTGGGGAAGATCCTGGCGGAACTTTACCCGAAAAAGGGCTCAAATCTCAATACAGCAGCTAGGTGACCATGTGCCCCCTGTGTCCCACAACACAAGGGTGGACAAACTGGGGCAGACCGATGGCCTGCTCATCCTATAGATCATCCATCCTATGGACCATCCAGCTAATGGTCCGTCTAGCACAAGTATCCTACCTCTGAGAGCAGGGAAGAGGGGGAAAAAAAAAAATCAAGCCAACGTGGAGCAATTCCCTCCCAGCCTCCGACGTCTTCAAATTCAAACAATTTCCAAGGCAGAGGTGGGATCTTGGGATGATCAGGTGCTGAAGTTTTGGGATCCATGTAAACATTTTGTATTTGCAACATCCTGCAGCAATAACTCCCCGGTTTAACTGTACACGTGATGGGGAGCAGCTCCCTTTTCTGTCCAAACCTGCCCTACGCTAGTGTCACTTGGTGGTTCATTTGATCCCTAGCTCTGGTGTCCTGATAGAGGGGCCAGTGAAGAGTTGTCCCTTGTCCACTCTCCAGCCGCTCTTAATTTTGCAGCTCCATTCAAATCCTCCTCTGTCGTCCCTCCAACAGGAGCTGTCACGTATCTTTGAACCTTCTTTCACGCCTCTCCGAATCTTCCCCCAAAATTCTTAATGAGATGTGATAAGGATGAACCAAAAGACCACCCGCGCATTATCGGGGTGGTGGCAGACCCCGGGGAGCCGGCGGCAGCCGGCTGACACTTCAGCAGCTCTCTGATCCCTTGGCACCGACACTGTTCGGTTTTCCTCCCTGACTTTTTTGTGTGTGCTACTCCCGCGTTCGCTGCTTCCTAAAGCCACTTATAATGGTGCTAAACCCCCAGCTTAGCCAAACACGGCACTGGGTCCTGGATGACTCACTGAGCTGTTTCCTTCCCTCCCCTTGCAAGAAAAAGCCTCCTCCCTCCCCGCGGCAGCCCAGGAGGGTGCGGCTGGCTCCAGCACCCCCTCCTCTACACGTGCACCCGCCAGCTCCAACGCTGAAGGGCTTTTTTCCCCTCTTGCTAGGTCCAGATTCAACGTTTGCATGGCTGTCTCCCCTGCGTGGTGACTCTGATTTGGAACCTGCTGCCCATGAGACGGCCAGGTGGCCTCCTCAAAGGGTTGGCCAAGGTCTTGCTCATCCTCATAAACGCCAGCCTGCAAAAGCCAAAAGCCCAAACTTGCAGACAGAAGCATGTGGCAGCTCAGGCTGAGTGTGAAAATGGGCGGGCAGGAGAAAATGAGGGAGTCCTTTACAAAGTAACGGCTGGTTTCTAATGTCTAGCACCCAAATATTCTCACCTTACTAGTGTTATTTTGATAAACAGTAACGTATGCTGCTCTTGCTTTGTACAATGTTGTCCTCCAAAACCTCTGTGTGTGCATCCGCGCTCAACAGATGCACACACACGGCTACTACCAAATTTTCTGCTGAAATCCCCACCTGCCAAAATCCCAGCTATCGCTCATGATTTGCTTTTGCTAAGCCAGATCAGGAGTTTTGGGATCTTGCTGAAACCTCTTCACTCCGCAGGATGAATTTGTAGCCCTGGCAGAAGACTATCCTGGTCTTTTTTGTTGGTGCCTGTGTCTTTACTGGAAAGCAAATGAATTTCCGTGTGCCCTGGGGTAAAAGCAGTATCTGGGCTTTGCACCTGCTCCAGAAGGGCCCGACCTGTTTGCTGCTGGGAGAATATTTCACATCCAGGCAATGCCGATTAAATTAACAGCGCCTCACACTCCTCCTCACGGACTTGTGGGAACGGAGGGGCTGGTAAGCCTTTGCACACCCTCATGGTGGTTCAGGTTGATCCCCACATCTGGAAACGCTGTGCCAGGAGCTGCCCGAGCCTTTCCATGTACAGTGTCTCCGTGTTTGACAAGGCATGGGGTGAACCAAGGAGAGCTCCAAGATCTCAGGCCAAGGCAAGTGAATCCGTCAAAGGAAATTTTAAAAAGCTTTTGTGATCTTTGTGACGCCTGGACTGTGGCAAGGAAACACAGGACCTCTCACGTGCACTTGGCAGCCTGATTTACTCCTGACACAGGCATAGCTGGGAGCTGGGGAGCCAGCAACGGGCCGAGACAGGATCTTTTTAATGCCATAAACTGTGCTGCAGCCTCTCCGGCCCAGTTTCTGACCCTTCTTCCCCCAGACCGGTCTCATAGCAGTGGCTCCAAGGGCTCAGCTTGGAGGCGGCTTTTCCCTTTGCGATGCTAAACAGCTAGGAAGGAATAATCAAATTATATCCACACGATTACATGAACAAGTGCACGAAGCATCCCATAGAGATTTGTCCCTTGGCAAGGGCCACTGGATCAAATCAGGCTGGCAAAGCTCCTCTCTGGGTTTCGAACAGGGCAATGGGAGGACTGGTTTGGCCACCTTTGGTTGCCTTTCTTGAGTGCTTCTGGATCTGCTCGCCTGGTTCCCACCAGCCATAGCATGACGGTGCTGTCTTTTCCAGGTCCGTCACCTCTTGCTGCTGTGGTTTTTAGGGACACTGTCCCCTCGCTGGACCCCATCCTGAGCCCTCTGCCCTGGTCCATAGCCTGAGCAACGGGTGGTCCTTCTCCCCCCCGGTATGGAGGATGGTCCCTCCACGCAGCCCCTGTGCTGGTGCACAACAAGTAGAAAACAGATGCTTCCCGGCGCAGCTCCCGCCGGAGCGAGCGGCTGCGAGTGCATCCCGCTCCCGGGGCTTACGCAATGAGCGGATGAATCAGCAGCACATCTGGGCACCTGATGAGGCTGCACAGTCACATTTTCCCCTCCATCCCATGCTGATGAGCTCTTAAGCCCCGGGAAGGCAGCAGGCCAGCCCAGCCTGGCTGCTCGGCCGAGAAGCGGGAGGGAGAGGAAGCTGGGTTGGCTTGCCTTGCAGGGGAAATATTAAATGCTGCCATCAAAAACTAGATCACGTCCCTTGCCCTGTGTCTTCTCGGTCCAGGGGTGAGAAATCAGGTTGTTTTCTGCAGACGGTGTTTTCAGGTTCCCCCTGCCCTGAACTTGGGTATGAAGGGGAGACACGGAGGCTCCCCTCTTTCTCCTCCTGGCTCCAGGCTTCGAAGCGGAGGGTTGCTCCTGAGCTAAGCCCCATAGCACAGAGCCCAGTGTCCTGTAGGGCTGGGTTTTATGGAGCCAAGTCAAACCCATGGCAGCTGAGCATAGTGTGTGACAGCCAACAGCAAGCTTTTCCGAAGCACAGGGCGAGCAGGAGGAGCTGGGAGGCTGGGGATGGAGAAGGAGAGGCTGGGGATGGAGAAAGGGGGTCTGGGGATGGAGAAGGAGAGACTGGGGATGTAGAAGGAGAGGCTGGGGATAGAGAAGGGGAGGCTGGGGATGGAGAAGGGGAAGCTGGGGATGTAGAAGGAGAGGCTGGGGATGGAGAAAGGGGGGCTGGGGATGGAGAAAAGGAGGCAAGATGGAGAAAGGGAGGCTGGGAATGGAGAAGGGGAAGCTGGGGATGGCAAAAGGACAGCCTTGCTTGCATTTGAGCCATGTGGAGGTGAAGCCAGGCTGAACAGGTTCCTTTCACCCTCAGCTACTGGGTATATCTCCCCCAGCCCATCACCCAAATTTGCAAGCCACATGAGTCCCTGTCCCAGAAATGCTCCTTTCCCCCAACACTGCACAGCCCCATCCAAGGGATGATTCTTCACCAGCAAGTGACCGGGGGCATTTTTCTGGCCCTGCCGCACCAGGTCCTATTCACCACCTCCTCCATCACACCCCAGAGCTCCAGGACCCCTCAGACATCCTCACCCCAAGCTGGAGGGCTGGACATGGGGAGTGGGGTGCTGATCGGCACCATGGGAGCAGCTCCCTGGGCGATATCAGCTCAGCCCCAGCGCTGCGGGAGGGGGAGCGGCTGGCGTCTTCCCGCTCCGCACAGTCAAGTGTCGCTCCACATCACCATCACCCTGCGTGGCGAAGGGATCGGCCACAAGCAGACAGGACCGGAGGCGGGAGAAGCGGTGCGGGGAGAGCATCCCTTCCCCCACCACCCCGCTCCTTCCCCCAGTGCTTTCCCTGGCCCAAAATTCAGACCTTTCCCAGGATGCAAAAAGAAAGGCTAACAGGGCAGAGGAGAGGAAGGCGTTTGCCAGCTGAAACAAAGCCTGGGGAGGTTCCTCGGTTAGCAATTCCCCTCCTGGGGTATGTTATTTCCTCTCCTGTTCCCTTGTTTCCCCTGCAAAAGAATCAGGAGATCAGCCTGTAAAATCATGAGATCTCACCCAGAAGGAAAAAGGAGCACGTAGGTCCCACGCTATCACAGCACAACCAGCCCCTTCTGCAGGAAAAACTGCTTTTCTGCAAAAAAAAAAGGGAAGCTGGGGCAGGTTGGGGAGATGTCTCTGCAAATGGAGAGCTGGCTCCTCCCGGCTGTGCATCCCGAAGGTGAATATCCGGTCCTTCCCTCTGCCAAGAGGCATCAGCGAGCCCAAATCAGGCCCTCCGACCTCCCCCGGCAGGATTTGGCCCCCCTGAAGTATTGCACACAGGCTGCCACGTGCATCCTTCACCTTCGGTCATGTCCTGGGGCCACCGTGCCCACGGGCGATGGAGGGAAGGAGACACCAGTGGGACACACCCGTGCTCCCATTTGATCTCATTATTAATAAATAATAAGCAGTTGATCCAACAAGAAGCTCAGCCACCACCATCCTCCTCTCCGTCAAACCGGGTCCTGGGAGGGGGAAGGAGGCAGAGAGGGAGGGACAGTTCCTCCAGTCAGCCTAGGTCATGGGCTGCCCCAATTTTTCTGTGCACAGCAGCCGATGCCATTTCCAGATTATTACCTTCGAAGTGCTACACTCAAAATTTGGCGGCAGGCAAAAAGGGAGCAGACCTTATGCACAGAGCAGGGAGTTTAGCGTTAGTCTCATTAACGATCGAATCACGATAAAGCAAGTCATTTTTGTTAGCCTCGTTGCAATGAGACCAACACGTAGCATCCAAATTATCCAATTACTGCTAATTCCCATTAATAACGCAATTACGATTGTTATACATAGACTTCCGACCACCTCTGGTGCCATGCTCACCCCTCCTCAGAGTCTTCACGGCAGGTCACCAGCACCCCAGATTTTTTGCCGGAGGTGGGAATGCCACCCTGGTTGGTGTTGGGGGTCACTGGTGCTATTTTCATACCTCGTCGGGCAGCCTGCTGCTGCCCTTTCTGTCTTACCAGTCAGCAGATCGGGTTATACAAGGATCCGTTATGTTTTTTTAGACCTTTACCGACTGGTAGAATGCTTTTAGGGTGAAACCACGCAATTGCAAAAAGCTTAGCTAAAGCTAGATGCTCATCACCCGACCGCTGGGCAGATTGGCTGTCACAGCCAGCAATGCTCGTCTGACCGTTGGGCAATACGCTGTTACAGCTAAAACCGGCTAAAAAAAGCTTCGGCCAAGACAAGTCTGCCAAGACCTCACAAGACCTTAGCCCTTGTCTTGCTAAGCTAAATAAGGCTTGTGACCTAAAGGCAACGGCCGTACCTTATTTTCTGCGCTACCAGGCCATAAAAGCAGCGTTGAAAAGATACGGCCCTGAGTCCTCCCTGGAGTGATGCTTGCGCCCGCATGCGGCATCGGCAGAGCCGGCTACACCCAGCCATGGAGCTGAGACTGGTCACAGGTTGTCCTCTCCTGCGTGGAGCAGCCCCAGCAGGCTGCGGAGCCGGTGCAGAGGCAGCCTGTGTGCTTCCCTGCCTGGGGAAGAGCAGCGTCTCTGCAGGTCCTGCAGCCTTCCTGCATCTGCGTTGCCTTGGGTCCATCCCGCCCTCCACGTTCTCCAGCCGAGAAGAAGCTGCTCTTGGGGGTCACTAGACCTCTGCCTCCCTCTTGGCCTCAGAGGGATACAGGCAACAAAATATTAATATTCGCTGTGTTGCTAGAGGATTTTTGCTAGCGGAACCCCTGTCTGAGCCAAGCATGAACGCTAAACAACAAAGCTCTGGGTTTCTTTCTTTTCCAACTCCCTTTGATTACTACTGGTAGTATTCCTTTAATTACTACCACCAAATCTTTTGCACAGTGGGGTAAGTGCCCACCCATCTTCCAGTTAGCAGAGCTCAGGCGTGATGTGTGCCCTCAGACATCCCTGCCTAGGAAGAGCCTCAGGCTACCGGTTCAGAGGATGGCCAGAGCAGGGACGGCTGGGGAGGAAGAGCAGGAAGGTTTGCTCTCAGAGCTGGGTTGGAGGAGGATGAAACACTGCTTGCAGTGTGAGCTAATGGCAAGGAGAGGGTTTTTTTGAGCTTGTCAGTAGGAAGCATATGGCTGCTGCTGAGCTCTCAGGCTTATTTAGGATTTAGTGCCTATTTGATCTATTTTAATCCAGATGTTCAGCTCATCACGTAATGAGATCCCACCAGAGGAACCGTATTGTGATGCCTCCCAGACAGCCAAGGCCCCCAAAACGTACTGGGGAGAAGGAGCAGCTTCATCAAGGCCATGCATGGCTGAGCATCCCGGGAGGCTGAAGGGGAGGACCGCTGAGCTGGGGGAGCTCACGGCTTTCCACCGGGGTGAGATCAAGACACCGGTGGTGGGAGTCCAGTCAGCTTCCCAGGTCCTTCTGGCATCCTACCCAAGCAGTTTCTAAAATCTGAAATTTTTCTCTCAAAGCACCGAAATTTTGAAGGGTTTCAGCAAAGCTTGGACGTGCTTCTCTCCAGTCTCCTTTTCCCTGTGTCGTGGGTCTTCTGTCCAAGATAGAAGCACCATTCTCCTTATTTCGGTGCAGGGACTGACAACTCCACCGTTCTCCTGCCTCCTGCATCGCTCCATGACAGGCGTCAAAACAGAAAAGCCACCGTGAATTGCGGAGCGATGGGAGGGAGGGTGGGAAGCACCAGCATTGCAACCCTGGAGCTGTGATGCAATATGGAGAATGCACCCACCGCTGTACACGACCGATAGTCCAGGATCTGCCGTCCTCAGGTTCACGCTGGGGTCACTGGGCCATGCTTGGAGTGCTGGGGTGGACAAGGTGGGATCTGGTGGAGGTCACCTCACCTGAATTTCAGTCTACGTGGAGTGTGTCAGCTCCCACTGTAGCCTAGGGAGATGGAGGGGAGTCTAGGGCTGGAGTCAGTTGCCTGTTCATATTGCCATACGAGAAGCCCCGCTAAAGTGCTTTCCAGGAGAAATTATGGTTATTTTGGAACACTAAATTTCTCTGTCTTCTAAGTTGGCTTGTGCTGTGGGCTCCCCAGAAGCTGACAAAAATACATTACATCCTACCAGGGCAACTCCAAAATCCCACCACCGTCACCGCAAGATTTATGTTGAGATTTGAAAGTTTACCAAGATTAAAAAAGGCTTTTCCCAGGCGCGATGCTGAGTCTGGCCAGGTCTGAGGCTGAGGCAACGAGCCAGAGAGCAGGTGAAGCTGACCCAAGGTGGTGGCCTGGGGCAGGAGCTGCGTGCATTTATGGTTGGCACTGGACCATGGGAAGACGGAGGCGATGAATGCGTCCTGCCTCCAGCCCTCCGTCTTGCCTGCTGCTTCCCGCTGTGCTGCCTCCTCTCCTGCTTCACCTCCAAGCCTCCTTGGGAGGACAAATTGTACCGAAACATCCGAACGCCTCCTTTGGGAGCGCCAGCGCTCAGCATCCAGCCCTCCATCAGCTGCAAGAAAGCACATCGGGCATCTCTCCACATTGGTCACCGCGCCTTTTACAGGGCATCTTTAATGGGGAGGCACGCAGGAAAGGAGGTGGCTTCAAAGGACTCGGTATGGAGAGGCAACAAGGGCTGGTAGCATCTACCCAAACCTCTGAAGGGTTGTGCCAGGCAGCCCTTTGCTGCATGAAAACAGTTTTGGTCCTTCAGAACATCCCATGCTGACCCAGGACGGGTCTGGGTTCCCCTGGGGGTGATGCCCCAGGACTGGCCAACGCTTTGGAGATGAAGGAGGTGCACCTCAAGCATGGAGGTGGCCGGTTTTAGTAGATCCTTGCAAAAAACAACCCAAAGTATTTCCACCAGGCGCAGGCTGTCCATAAGCATTTATCAGTTTTAATTGTGCTGCTTTCCGAGCTCATCCAGGGGCTTAATGGTTTCATCGCGTGAAAAATCTCAGAGATGGGTTTTCTTCTGCAGTCAGGAGACACCCCGGCATTCATCGGCTTTCGTGCTGTGGTGAGGTGGGAAGCGCAGCACAGGCCTGGGCACAGCCAAGGCAAAGCTAAGGCAGTGCCCTGATCCTGCGTGGCTGTGATCCCTGTTTCCTCCACAATTTTCCTACCCGAAGCTCCCCCTCCCCTCCTCACCACACAGTAATTGAGCTCTCCATGAATCTTTCCGAGCACAGGCCTCTTGAAAAAAAAACCTGCGTATCTTGACATTTAATTAAAGAGATGTGAGCGGTTCGTTGGGGATGCAGAGTGCACAGCACCGAGCCAGGAGAGCCGTTAGCCGGGTGCCCTTGACGGAGCCTGAACGAGTTGGTGGGCACAGGGGCTGGGGGGGGGGGAGATGGGAAACCCATTTCAATTAAGATGCTGAGGCATGAAAGCCCTCTGGCCTCATTGCTTTTTGCACTAAGGACCCTGGTCTCCCCCGCCTCCACCCCGGGTGGTTCCTGGGAGGTTTACCCAGGGCACTTCATGGCGCATCCTTGCAGAGAGAGGCAGGAGGAGAGGGGTGGAGGACCAGCGGTATCGGCCAAACGGCGCCGCGTGAGCAAGGACGGCAGTGCAAGGCAGCAGGCAGAGCAGGCAGGCGGCAAGGCCGTGCTGAGCAACGCTTTTCGGCGCTGCTGCTGCCCGTGGGGCGCAGGGGGTGAACATAAGAATGACCATCCAGCACCAGCCCTGCCTGCTCCACGGCTGATTTTGCACCAGGGCACGTGTTTTCAGGGAAAACACTGCAAATGAGGGTTTCTTTCCTTTTTGCCACCTCCTGCAGGTAAACTCCGGGGAGGAAAGGCCTCACTACTCTCATACAAGAAGAAGAGGCTCTAGCAAACTAGCCCTTGAAATGAATATGTTTTCAAGTCTTTCTTGCTGGGGCGAGGCTGGCAGGTCCTTCAGCATCCTTCCTCCAGGTCCTAGAGCTGCAAGGCTGAGAGGAGAAAGGAGGAGGCACCTCCCAGAGCCATCAAGCCACGGCACTGGACCTGCCCCATCCCTCTGACGTCAGCACTCCCTGTTTCTGCACGAGCTGGGATGGGTTTTGTGGGTGCCAGGAGTGTGCACAGCCATCATCTTCTGAGCTGTGTCTTTCAGGGGAGGTTCAGGTGCTCAGGCGGGCTCCTGGTCCCATGCCCCACAGTCCTGCTGCAGCACATCCTTTGGCCCTGCTGGGCATGTGGCAATTCCTGATGGTCGCTCAGCCCTCACATCTCAGCCCTTCCTGCTCCAGCCCAGCTAGCAAGCACCCGCGGGATGCTGAGCGGAGCTGCAGCTGGCTGGGATGGTGAAGTATAGAATCATAGAATGGGTTGGGTTGGAAGGGACCTTAAAGATCATCTAGTCCAACCCTCCTGCCATGGGCAGGGACACCTTCCACTAGACCAGGTTGCTCAAAGCCCCATCCAACCTGTCCTTAGAATCATAGAATCATTAAGGTTGGAAGAGACCTCTAAGATCATCGAGTCCAACTGTCAACCCAACACCACCATGCCCACTAAGTATGCTTGAGCTCCAACAAGATGGACCAAACGAACTCACAGAGAAAGGTCTCAGTCCCTGCAATAACGAGGACAAAGAGGTCCCTTCCACGTGCAAGCACAGGCTTGCACCAAAGCTTCCCCACTGCTCCGATGCAAACAGATGTGGTTGACCCCAGAGCACAGCTGAGCCTGGGACCCCAAAAACTCCGATCGCATTGGCCACATGTCGCCATCCATGCATTTGAATGCCTGGCACCCCAGAGCAGCAGGACCCCCTGGGATACCCAGCACTGTTTTCTCTGCATCCTCCCCCAGGGCAAGGAAGAGATTGCCCTTGCTGAGTGCCCCCCTGAGCTGGGAAGTGCCCTTTGCTACAGGAGATCTATCTGCCTTAATTACTGAGGACAGAGCCTTCCCCAGAGCAGGGGATGTTTAACAGAGGCAGAAATGGAGAAGGAAAGAGATGGATTATCCCGTGGTGATTCACATCCCTGTCAGGTGCTGGCTATGTCTGGAGGGGAGAGAAGCATAAAGAGAATGGATTCAGCGCCCAGATCACCGTTAATCCCGAGGATATTTCGGACTGCACCCTGCTCAGGAGTGGGTGAATCTGCGTATCTCCACCCTCTCCAGACCATCGCTCCCTTTAGCACAGCCTTTTCCCAGCTTTTCCCTGCCTGCCCTGGCAGAGGATGCTCAGGACATATGTGGATCTCTGGGCACATTTGAAATCTTGGGTAATCCTTCAAAGGACCCATTTCTCAGGATTTGCTGGTGTTTGCCATCAGCGACCTGCCATGGGGTTGTCTCTGATTTGGCCAAGGTCAGATGAGGTGACACTAGAGGTGGGATCCTGCTGGATCAGGCCCTCCCCAGTCTTCAGCAGGCTTTGGCAGAGATGCTGTAAGGCTTATAATAGTGGACTCCTTCCCCCAGCCGCCCCCAAATGTGGCACGTGCAGATCATCAGCTAAAAGCCTGATGTGGGCAGACAGCCCACGGTTGTTCCTCTAAATAAACCTTCCCCTCCCTGGCTGACTCTCCATCTCTCTGCAATGGGATGGATTTATTTCTTGGGTTCATATCAGGGCCTGGGTGTCTCCTGGAGCTTTCTCAGCACCAGCCCTGCTCCCTGGAAGGAACCTGCAACTCCTCGCTCCCTGTGGACCTCTCTTGCTCTAGCAAAGTCATTTTCTGCCTTCTCCCTCCTGCCATGGAGGTGCAGGACCCGGTGTGCCCCGTACTACGTTGCAGAGCCTTTGGCAGCAGAAATAACTCATATATCAAGCAAGCATGTTGCCATGGCCCCTTAGAAAGTGGCAAATGCCCCCAGGCCATAAAATACAAGCATGGTGCTGCTCTCAAAGCCTCTTTTGCTTGTGGCCGGGCCCCCCAGCCCCCTGACAACCCGAGGCGTTGCTCCTGCAGAAAGGGTAGGTCTGAGCAGCCGGGCGATGCCGGAGGACCTCATTTGCAAGAGCCTCCCACCACGGCGATCTCCGTGCCAGCAGCACTAAGGCAATTTACCGCCTGATCCCAGCTCGAAAATGAAATCTATCATGCTTGACTTGGCCTGTTGGCCAAATCATCATTATGTGGGGAACATTTTTTTTTCTGCCACGTAAAAACAAGAAAGAGGGGGAGGGAGAGAGGAAGAAAGAGGCAGGGGAAAGGAGAGGCATGGTGCCCGGCTGTCTCCTCTTCTCACGTGTCCCTCACTGCGGTCAGTCCACAAAGAGCATGTGGGATCCGGTGGAGCATCAGTAAGTGCTTTACGGAGGGGATTGCCTACTGCCCCTCGTGCCCCGGCCCTGGTTAGCAGCAAGCCAGGCTGGGTGGGAGGCTGACCCATCTGCTCTTGGCTGTACGTCTGTCTGCCCCTTTCCCGTAGTTTGCACCCCCCCACCATCGGACACACTGCTGCTCCCCACGGCGTCTCTTACAGTCTCTTGACCCTTCCCATCGCTGTGTCCCGGCAGAAGCTCTGGAGGGGTTCCTGGTGCTCTGCAGGGACCATGCTTTGCTTCTCTACCCTGGAACCCATCTGGGGCTGAGCTTCCTTAAGAAAGCACAATCCAAACATGATCCCCCCGGAGCCTCCCTGGCATGCATTTATTACAGTTCTTTTTGTGAAAATCGTGCAGTTTCATGAATTCAAAGGCCAGATTCAGCACAAGAAGTGACTAGCTTCAGTGAAGGAACAGGAGAGCCTTCTTTGCCTTCTTGTCTTAACCATCTGCCCACGTACCAGTTTCGGCGTTAGCGAGAGCAGGCATGGGAACAGCACGGGGCTGAGCATCAGTAGCAATGCCCCATCCCAATGTGGCTGGTGATGCTCTTCCAGGAAGGGCTGGATTAAGGAATGAGATAACTCAGTCCTGCTAAGAAAACACCTGCAAAAACATTTAGTGAGCCCCAGTCAGCTGGCTTAAACCAAACTTCTCCCGAGCGTTTTCCAGAGAGGGAGAGAGAAATACCAACAACAGCTTTCCCAAGAGTCCTTTGTTCAGGATTTCTGGCACAGCTGGGGTTGTCAGGAGTTATTTATGGGTTGTTTCTTTTTTAGCCTGCTGTGATCAATAGGTGTGACCCATCGCACAATCCAATACCATATCAGCAATCATAAGAGGAGAGCAAAGATTTTCCTCTCTGCGGTTATAATGCCACGCACCGAGTTGTCCTTCGAGGAGGGGAAGAAACAGTCACCCCCTTCACGCTGCAGAGAAGTGCTGGCACCCTCCGCCTTTTATTCCTATGGGTTTCCAACAGGCCACTGCTATGTGCTTCAATGTTTCGTGAGACTCACAGACCCCATCCTGGTCACCTGCTAAAACTAACCCTAGGGACAAATAACAAATGAACCCAGCAAGCCCGTAATGGGAGAAGCAAGACCCAGCTGGAGCGCACCTAGCACTACCTGTGCTGCTGAAGCTCCTGATTACCCAGCCGTGGCTATGGCATCCCTCACTTCCAGGTCCTCCTTAGCATGCCACCTGGATCAGCAAGTTCCTTCCAGACGGCAGTAGCAGGTAATAGTCATTTGGGGAGATATCCGCACTTTCCTGCTCAAACTGGTGCAGACAACCCGTATCTTGTAAAAAGGATGTGTTAGAGGGCAGGGTGCTGCTCCCGATCTGTACTCGTGGTGCAAACAGACCTCCCGAGGGTGGGATCACGGAAGAGGAGGAGGCAGCGTTGAGCAGCTCTGAGAGGACCTGCTCCCAAGCGAGGGTCAGGTCTCCAAAGAAAGGGTCCTCACCAAGCACACACAGTTCTCTGGTCCCTAACCCAGTCCTGGGTCTCGCAGGGGTTCACCACACCATGGGACAGGACGTGACATTGTTCCTTTCATCGGTGAAGCAGATACCCCCATTAGATGAACTGGGACCTCGCACAGACAGAGCTGAGAGACTCTTTCGCTCTCGTCCAGCAATGACGTCTGAAGATTTACAGCCTGTGTCCCTCTCAAATTACTTTCCTTAAGTAAATACCATGAGTTGTCTTCGACGCCAAGCGATGAAAGTGAAGTTCTCGTCTTCTCTCCATGACTACCTCGACTCGTCGTTTCAGGAGCAGCAGCAATTGCAGTGCACTGCACCAGCAAAGACCTCCACCGGCTGTTCAGCCGGGTTCCTTGGATCAAGCTCCTGCATCTCAGTGCTTCATCCCCTCTGGTTTTGCTAAATGATTTCGGCGTTTCCTCCCCCATGGCTCCCCGTGCTCCTCTTCTTTCGGGACATCCATAGGTTGTTGCTGGAGTAATCATTACTGGTTGTTGCAGGCAACCTCCCAAAGCTGTTGTTCTGGCGCAGACCAAGGGTGCAGCATCCACCGCTCCAGACCCTGCGGACTTTATCACCCAAAACCACAAGGAAGACAAATGGCTGGGTGCAGGGACCTGAGGGACGGCACAGAGAAATTGCATGAAGCAGGGTTTTGGCCGTCTCCAGAAAAGGTCTTTGATAGCACGTTGTCAGACACTGGTGTGAAGTCCTACCAGCACATGCTAAAGGACCTCAGAGAGCCCCCATCACCCCTACTGACGGGGACACTGAGGTACCCAAATTAGAAACGCAGTCATTATAAGCCACTCTCCAGCAGATAGAAAACACTCTTTATGGGTGAAAACCTTCCTTCTCTCTGCTTGGGTATGTGATTTAATCCCCACAGGAGACCATTTTGCATTCCAAAGGTCACCATCACGCGCCTGGTTTTTCTTGAGAATTGGTAAAATTAGGAGCAAAGTTACAACCTCATCGCTACCCCCCCTTCCTCCCAGCATCGTCTTACACTCCTCGCAAGGACAAGGATCTCTTTTTCTTTATTATAGTGGGAACGCGCAGGCTCCTGTTCCCATCCCAGATGGCATAGCCAAGAGCAACGGCTCCGGATGGACATGTCACAGTAAAATCTCCTTTCTATTTATAGAGTGCCTATGACCTTCAGCTGTTGCTACATCACGCCAGGCGTAGCACAAACATATTTTAAAACATCCTGGAGTTTGCTTCTGAAAGGTGCGTAGGTTCATTATGTTTTCCAAGGGGTCATTATGCGCATCTACTCTGAACCTTTCCAGAATGTGGCTAACAACTTTTTTCTGTCCGGATCATAATTTCTGGGGTTAAACTTAGTACTTAAAAACACAGATGGGCTCAGTTTAAAGACTGGGAGAGGATCCAATTGTAAGTTGTCCAGCTGGTAAAACACCCTCACTGTTGAAAAACAGGTGAACTTGGGAATTCAGGCAGCTACACCTTCCCGTCATTGCCTTTCACTGTGCCTTTTCCCAGCTACGCTGACGAGCTGTGAAGGCCCAGAAAGGTCTTCACGGCGCAAATGGTGTCAGCCCGTGACCCACTCGCCTCTTAGCCTCCTCTTGCACAAACCTGACCGACCTCTTTACATCTCTGGCCACGAATCAGGTTTCCCAAGCCGTTATAAATGTGGCGTTTTCCTGAACTTCCTTCAATTTTATTTTGTTCCCTTTGAACAACGGGCACACGAGCAGGATGCAGGATTGACCCTTGGTGGGACGTGGAGCTCTTTGGCTGATGCATCCCTCAGCTTCTCAGCTCCCTTCGCTCCTAAAGCATATTACAAAAAATTATGTATGAATTCATCATATGAATGGGCATTAGGCATCTTCTCTGTTAAACTGGGTTCAAAACCCAGCTCCTGTCCATGGGGAGGAGCACACAGCAGCCTTAGCTTTGACTACGTCCAGACTATGATTCTACGTGATGCTCCAGCATCAGAAGGGACCCTTGGTGGGCTTTACGCGGCCCAAGAGTGAGCTGTGCTGGAAGGAGGGACTATAGCAGGATGTCCTCAGCCTGCCTGCCCTAAGAGCTAGGAGAGTTGCTGGTTTATGGCACCTTCCTTCAGGAGAGATGCAGGATGAGGATGAGGCAGGGGGGGTTGCGAGGGGAACAAGGCCTTCCAGGAGGGTTCAAAGGCCATTAATCTAAGCTTGGGGGAAGTCTGGGACTTGTAGTCCAGATACATAGAAAGCGCAACGTCTGCTGGGAGAGGAATTAGTACAAAAGCAAGCTGTGTTTGCTATTTTGGATGTTTTGGGGAGGAAGAGGATAGATGAGGGAAGGGGCTGGGGGCTGGGGTGTTTGTTGGGACACATGTGAAATAAGTCTCTTTTCGGGTGATGTAGTCAGGAAAGAAATCCTGGGTTTAAAGAGAATGAGGGAGAGTATCTGAAGATGAAATGAGTTTGGGGGCTGAGCCCTACGCAAAAGGAGGGATTGACTCTCCCTGCTTCAGCAGAGCCTCAGGGTGGCATTTCCACTTTAAAAAACTGAGTTATTTTCAGTTAAAACCTACTTTGGCTCCC
>NW_008825611.1:1043469-1044592 GCF_000699105.1 Pygoscelis adeliae
GGCCAGAAGGACGGGGGCACAGGCATGATCAGCGGGCATTAAACAAGCCACCCCCTTGCGATGGGACAGAGGGGCAGGGCTGATCCTCTTCAGGCTGCTTGAGTCCAGGGCTCTCACTTAGGGCCCCTTGTTTGCTTTCAGCAGGGTGAAATCACTGAAGAGAGTGGCTTAGAGCAAGCCAAAGTCCTGCTGACTTTCAAAAGAACCCAGTTATTGATTGCTGGGGACTGTGCTTCTCCCTGGAGGACTGGAAAAAGCCCAAGGCGGTTGCCTAGGATGCCTGGCTCTGAGAACAGCCTTGTTTAACAAGGACCTTTCTTAATGCAATTTGAGTCTAAGGTCATTCCCCCAGGCTGCTCTCTGGCCAGCAGACAGTGAGGGGCTGGAGGATCTGCTAGCCAAGGCTACCCTCCCCGAAAGGGGATCTGAAAAGCGAGTTAGAAAGCGAGTTAATGATGACTTCTCCCAAAAGCCCTTCTGTGGCAAAGAGCCAGAGATTTCCACCTTGCTGAAGTGGCTGATCCGGTGAGCCCAGGGTGAAGCCTACGCAACGCAGAGATGGAAGGTGTTTGTTTACCATCCAGGGATGTGGTGGAGTGGGAGAGGGGAGAGCTGCTAAAATCCCCCCAGAAATCAGACCTACAGTGCTATTAGGCATGGGCGAGGGCAGCTGAACCGAGCTCGAACCAATACAGCCAATGCAGCTTGGAGAGCTGCTCACCTGGCGTTGATGTAGACACCAAGGTATGGTCAGCTGAATGACACCCAGACACCACAGACAAAGACCAAGTGCGTTCACTCATCTGAAGCTGGGTGGCTTAATGCAGCTCAATCCCAGGCCAGCAAAGTCCTTGTAACATCAGCTGTTATTTTCTTCGATGCTGTATCAAGGTCTACAGGCTATTTTTACTGCGGAAACCCAGTGATCCCTCCTTGTGGAATGACACAGCTTTGGGAAGCAGGTAGCCTACATCCATCCTTGCCCCCTTCAGTACTGAACACTGTAGTAGGCAGTCTGAAAATAGCCCTCGATACACAGGTCTTCATTATCTTTAACGACTCTAAGCCTCCCACCGATTTCAGCGTGATTTCAAGGATGGCCCTGTAGCCTCCTCGACTGCGC
>NW_008825611.1:1044637-1052632 GCF_000699105.1 Pygoscelis adeliae
CCAAGGTGTAGAAAGCTGCCAAAACCGAGCTCTGCCTGCGGGTTGGCATGACGGATGGCAGAGCTCAGCTGAGAGCTGTTTAATTTGGGTGAAAGACATTGTGTGGGAAGCAACCCTGCCTGAGCTCCCAAGGTGTGTAGGAGCCAGCTCGGTTTCATCTCAGCTGATTCTAGCGGCGGCGCGTTGCTTCGGAGAAAACGAAATGGCAGGAGCTGTAGAGCGGGATGGAGGTTAGGACAAATCTCTCCATTCACTTCTCGGGGATGAGAGCAGCAGCGAAGCTTTCAATGGGAGCCTGGGAGTTTCGCCACCGAAGGGCTGCAGCAGAGCTTGTGTGGCACTCAAAGAGGAGATAATCTGGAGCGTGCCTGTCTTGGCCAGCTCTCCGGGCTCGCATCCTTGGATTCTCACTTGGAGAATCCTGGCAAAACCAGCACGGCCTCTCTCAGTGTCCCTTCAGCATCAGTGCTTCAAATTCCCTTGGACTTGGGGAGGGAAGATTTGACATGGAACCCCATACTTCGCACGATACCCCAAAGATCTCCACTTCTGCTCCTTCTCTTCAAAATCCAACCAAAAGCTGAAACCATCAATATCTCCAAAAGTTGCTCACAGCCTCCTGTGTCCCCCCTTCCTTGGAGAGACCTCTTTGGTCTTGAACATGTTCAGCACGCCATGAAGCTCTAGCTGGTGATGAGACAGCCCTTGGCATTGGTACTTCTGAGCACCCCCAAACCATCTGCTCTAGTTTCATTCCTCTTCTGGGTCCCTGTGAGGAGGAGGAGACTCCAGCTGAGAGAAAGGGACAGGCCGCCCACTTGTGCTGAGTAACCATTGCCAAATTGGATGCCAGCACATACACACACACACACACACATACACACACAAAAATATTTCCACTGAGGTTGCTATGAACAATGGTCTCTTGTTTATTTGCTGTCTTAAACACATATGCCTTTGGCAGTCCTCCAGGCAGTTCAAGCGCTGACCCTCCTGCTCTTGGACCCGCTCGTCGACATTTCCACGTGCCACGCTACCAGCTGACGGGGCGTTTCATCGGCGAAGAACAGGACGCGATCCCTGCCCTGGGAGTTTGCAAGCTGAAGGCAGACACGTGGCCAAGGGCAGAGCCGCGTCCTAATGGATGGTGGCGAGAAAACACCTCTTGCCCATCTCCTTAGACACAACCCCAAACCCACCTTGTTATCATCTTCCAACCCTTCCTTACAACATCGCCATGGTGTCTGCAAATCCGTGGGAAGAAGTTAGGGAGAGTCCAGCTACCAGCCGAGGTTTGTCAGTCCTGTTTCCAAGGACATGCTGGAGCGGAGACGCCCCCGGCTGGCTCTGTGCCGGGCAGCCTTAGGTCCAGGCGCACCAGAGTCACGTCCCAGTCATGTCCTACCCGAACGATGAGCGCCGCTGATGGGGGAAGCACTGGAGGATGTTTGAACCGGGAGATGTGAGGTGCTGAGCAAAGTCCTGCTTCCACAAGGTGAGAACGTGTTCATGGTTCGTGTGGCAGAGAAACAAAGTGGCTGTCCAGTGCTGGCCACTTCCTAAAGCAAAGAGAAAAAAGACTGAGGTTCTTGGAGGCGAAGTGTTTGATCTAAACATTATTTGTGATGCTCATGGAGGTCTTCACTCGGCCCTAGGTCCTTCCTTCCCTGCTAGTTCCTCCATGCCTGGCGAGAGACTTCCAGAGCGTCCATCAGTCCCCAGCTATCCAAGATTTTGCACTGTCTACAAATAGTTGGTACTTGCTGAAAAGAGCAGATCTGAAACCGCAGTTGGCAAATTGCATCAACAAGCATATTCTCAGCGAGGCATTGTTCCAGTTTGTATATGTCTGAAAAGAACTGTTCAGGCATATGTTAAAGTTGGCACCTTCTCCCTGGGACTCGCTACAATCTGACGGCTGGAGCATGATAACCAAATCAAGACGCACAAAACACTCAGCAAATAAGGGAAAACAAAGTCCACTCAAGATGTTAGCAGGGCTGTGGTGAGGACAAGGAACAGAGAAATGTCCTCTGGAGAGAGCACTCGTCCTGGCCTGACGTAGGAAACGACGACATCTGCGAGCCCTTCTTGGAAAGGGATCAACAGCGGCGTAGAAGAGGAGAGCAGAAAACCTGCTGCCCCAACACTAGTCCCAGGATAATCCTTACAAAAAGACTCAGCAATTGAACGGGGAGAGGAGGATAGTGCTGCGTGAACCCGAACCACGTGAAGTGTCCTACAGGCTCTGGGCTTCAACCCACGCTGGAGGAGGCAATGCCTTGCGGTGAGGACGGACTCAGTGGGGACAGGCACAGCACGTGAAGGGCGCCCAGGCCTCGCGGAGGAGGTGTGGACCCTGCAAAGACTTGTCCTTTGCATCAGTGGGGAAGAGGAGCTGGGAAACGCTGCTGCTCCAGCCATCGAGGGTACATCCATCGGGCCCTTGCTCTGCCTGGGTGTCTTTGCAGACAGCTCACCCTCTGGAAACCCCCTGAACTGAAAATGGTTGGAGAGTGTTAGGGGGAAATACTGTCCTGTTTTTGCTTTTCCTTGGGTGTCCACCTACAGCTGCTGCTGGGGATAGGATGCTGGCCTGACCTGGTGGAGCTGCAACATCAGCGGAGCATCCTCTCAGCTACGAAACTGGCCCTGCCCCAGCCTAGGCGTGCCCCATCGTTGGGTGGGGGGACACAGGCAAATTCCCTCTTCACCCCCTCCCATCCCCTCAGGGTGTCCAGGAGCACCCCAGTGTCCCCTGGAGGATCGGAGAGGGGAGCTGGAGCCCATCTCCCCTTGGGTGCATCTGTCTCAGTGTTGGTGCTCAATCCCAGAGGCGTGTGGCCAGGTGACGATCGGAGAGGGGTTCATCTGAGGATGGCAGCAGTGTGGGAAGCTCATGTGTGAGACACCCCACACCCTTGCGTATCCCCTGAAAGAGGCTGCACCGCCCTGCTCAGAGGAGACCAGGCTGCCTGTGAGCAAGTGGCTGCATCGCACGGGCAGGGGCAAGCCGGCCCCAGCCCACGCACGTCTTCATTTCTGGTGGGGCAGTCCCAGCAGACACGTCTGACTCGATCTTCTCCATCCCCCATCGGCAGCCCTGCTCTCTCCCTTTGCCCCGCCAGATTTAACAGCCAGAAGGAGCACCCAGTTCTCCATGCAGGACCTGCGCTGCTCCATTGCTTGGCAGTGCTGGTGGAAAGCAGCAGAATCCCACCCACGGGAGAGACAGCTTTGTCCCAGGCTTCCAATCCTGGTCCCCAAAGGTAACTGTAAGTAAGTCAGAGGGCCTCAGTTGCCCTTTCCATCCAAGGAGGATCACACACAGTCCCTGGAGCTCTGCCAGCAACAACCTATGCAGGGAGATACTCACAGCCTGCAATTCTGTGGGAGCAGTCAAGTGCCTGTCCAGTGTTATTAGCAGGAGTAATTAATTACCTGCTCTGCCGTTTCACCAGAAAACAGCAGAAATATGTGGCAGCAATTCCTGCCTCTTCTCGCCCTCCCAACAGGGGAACAGGAGTGGTGTAACCACCGCACATCCATGGAAGGGGCCAAGGGGAGAACTGGAGCCTGGTGGTGTGTGCTGCAGGAACCTAACCCTCCTGCAGCAACCCAGGGCTGGGGTGAGGCTGAGAGCAGGGGCAGGGGCCGCCGACCTCTCCGTGCGCTGGAGCTCCTCTCCATGGACAGCATCGTGAGCTTTTTCTTTTCCTTTTCCTTTTCCCTCTGGCACCTCTCATTTCTCCTTGGAGAAGGCAACTCCATGCTACGTCGCCTTCAGGAGCTGCCCTGCCTTCAGTTTGAGTCCTTGGCCAAATCTGCATGCCATTTGCATGTCCCTTTTCTATCTAATCTGCATAAGAGGGAGTTTGGGGAGTTTACCCCTTCTGCCAGCTCAGGTCCTTGGCCTCTCCGTGGGGTGGGAAAAGAAGCTTTCATCTCTCACAATGACTTTATTTCCCCATCCCTACCCCACTGGAGGACCCCAGGGGTTCAGGCTGGGCTCTGCTCCTGGAAATGGGGAGGGGGTGAGGGGGGAACCAAGGGCCAAATGGGTTTTACATGGTCTCAAGGAGGACACAGCCAGCCAGACACGGCTCCCAGCCCCGGCCACACACCGTGGGGCTGCCTGTGCCCCCCAAACACCAGCCGTGGCCTCGAGCTGCCCCACACCTCCCCTGACCCTCTGCGTGGGGCAATGTTGAGGCTCAGCTGTACTGGGGGTGGGGCTTTTGTTTTTGGGGGACGCGGGGAGAGGTGAGACACCTTCTTCCCTCTGCTCCGGACCCCACGCAGCCCCCTGCAGCCCCACGCAAGCCCCACGCAGCCCCCGTGCAGCGTGGCAGAGGGTCGGGCAGGGAGAGGAGCAGGCAGATGCAAGCAGGAGGGCTGCAGGGAGACATGGAGCAGAGTCAGGAGGGGTGGGCAGATGCTGTAGCAGGGCCGTGCTGTCATTTTTCTGCCCCACATGGTGGCACGCGGGAGGGGTGATGGCAACATCTTCTTTAATTCAAGTTGGGAGCCAGCGGGTGTAATTCAAGCCAGGGGATGCCACTTGCCCCACGGGATAACCTTTGGCAACTCCCTTAGCTCTTCTGTGTTCTGCTTTCAATCGCAAATCCGCTCGGGCAGCGGATTATGCCAGCAGCCGAGCCCTCCAGGGAGACGCTGGCATTAAAAGAAGGTGCGGGATCTCAAAGCACCCCCAGTCTCGAGCAGCCAGGGGTGGGAAGCTCCTCCATCACGTGCGGTTCACTCGCCCATCCCCTCTCCACGCAGGGAACCGCGCGCCGTGTGGTTTGTTTATGTGTGGCCCTGGTTCGAGCGGCGATCTGCCGTGGCTATATATAGCATGCGATGCTGTCATCCAAGTTCAGCCTGGCTGGGGAATTTATTTTCTGCAAAGGTTGGGAGGAGAATGGTCTGAAAACAGGCGTGGAAATGCCAGAGCGGTGGGATTCCCTGTCTGTGGTGTCCGGGCTCCCGCATGGGAACCGGGCATGTTGTCCTGAGCGTTGGCCTTGCGATGGCAACGGGGCAGAGGAAGAATTTGTGGTGGGGCTGAAATTTCCCCCATTGGCTTCCTGCTGCAAGGGGTGGGCATTTAAAAAGCGGCGCAGCGGCGTGCGTGGCCGCATGGGCTCCATGCAGGGACAAGACTCCCTCCTTGAGCTTTTCTTTGCTGGGTCACCAGGCTGATGTCCTAAGGGACAAACCCCCAGCCCCCAGCTCCAAAAGGAGGAGGTAGAAAAGCATCTGAACGTCCAACACCTGGTTGCAGGAGCCTAGATATTCGGGAGACAGCAGCAGCTTGTCCTACCAGAGATGGGACTGGGCGAGCCCCAGCCTCCATGGGGGCTGCAGCGTCAGCCCCGGGCACCCGCTACAGCATCCATTGCAGGGGCATCACCACGTCATGGTGCACGATGAGGGCATCTCTTGCTCACCCGTCCCTCCCCAGAGGAGGAAAGACCGTCTCCTGCCTTGCAAAAAAAGGCGGATGGGGAGGGTGGTTTCCAAATGCACAGTGAAAACCACGTTGCATCAGCAGTCAGAGGCACTCGCTGGATGGTAACTCAGCCTGGAGCAGGAATCTGGATAAACCGGGCTGCAAAAAGTTTCTGCAGGGAGTCATGTCCGGACGGGGAAGCTTAAGAGTTAAGAGGGTGTTGCTGGAGCTGTTGTAGGGCTTAAAATCTGCTTTCTCATGAAGGGGAACTGAGCACACCAAGGAAAGCCCGGCCGTGCCCGGGGCTGTCAAAGAAATCCAGCAAACAAAGGGTGAAACGAGGAGGTCTCTCGTTTCCCTTTGCTGAGGATCTTACCCCATTAGTCATTCTTGTCACAGGAGCTGGCAAACGCGGTTATTATTTGAGGGATCTGAAAGTGAAATGGAGGCATGCGTCCAGGAGCCCAGACGTCCCTGCCCCACGGGCCGGGGAGAGCGGGCAGGGCCCCCCCCCAGCCCCTCCGGCTCACCCACACTTCTCCTCCATGGGTAAAGTCTTTAGACCCCAGGATGGCTCGCTGCATTCCTCCTTTGGTTGGGCTTTCCCCAGCCTGGGAATCCTTTCCTTGCAAGAGACAGTGGTAGCAGGAGCCATAGGTAGGCTGTGATGCTCCATCCCAGAGGTGGTGGTGGTCCAAGCGCTTTGAGACCCTGCAACAAGCCGGGTGGTTCCTGGCAGGGAGCAAGATGCACCCGAAACTCAGCTCTCCCATTGCCCCAGAGCCCCAGGCACCATTGTGGGGGGAAAAGGCCAGGGGCCAAAAAATGGGATGCCCCCCCCCCCCCCCCCATTTTTTGGAAGCCAGGGGCTGGACTTTTGCCTTTTCCCACTGTTCCCGTAGGAACGTGTCTTGGTGGGGCGGTGGGTAAGAAGGACATCTCTTCTGAGAGCCTCACAGTGGTGGTCCCAGAGCAGGAGGGGACCAGGCAGCAAGAGCGCAGCCAGGAGGGGGTTCACCTTCCTGGGGGGCAAGAAGGGCCACGTAGCTCCTTAAACAGCAAGTAAAGCAAACACAAGCGTTAAATCAGCCATCAGGAAAGAGGGAGATGGCTTATGCCTTATAATCCAGGGTTGACTGGGGCCAAGAGCTCTTCTGGCAGAGGGAGCTGAAATGCCCCTTGACTGGTGGAGGAGCTGCAGAAGCTCCTGCTTCATCTCAGTGGAGCTGCTGCAGGGCTTGAAATCAGGCTCCCAGCTCCCCTACCCGAGTTTCCCCCTTGCAAAATTGTTTTTGCAATGAATATGTGGATCCTACTGGTTTTATTTGGCTCCTGAGCCAGAAGGGCGGGTTTTGTCCGAGCCTTGCTGGAGTTGACCCAAGATGAGACCTGGTGGCCAGGTCTCTGCCTTCCCCCTCCTCCCCGCTGACCGCTGCCATGGCCAGCACCTTCCTTCTTACGCGCGTGCATCGAGTTTTGGGGTGGTCACAAGGGCTGGAAACGTTTCGGGTTTTCCTTTGGATGAAAGCAGGGGGG
Source organism: Pygoscelis adeliae (assembly GCF_000699105.1). Lineage (NCBI taxonomy): Eukaryota > Metazoa > Chordata > Aves > Sphenisciformes > Spheniscidae > Pygoscelis > Pygoscelis adeliae. The sequence continues at coordinate 1,051,629 of NW_008825611.1, forward strand.
TTGCGGGGTAACGTGACTCCAGCAGCTGGAGCCTCACTGGAGCACGGAGACCACGGGCAGCTCTTGTGTGCACAGAAGGATCCAGGATGGCTACGCAGCCTGGGCTAGCTGAGACATCAGAGAAACTCTCCTGGTCTCCAGCAGCTGGTAGCTCAGGGATTTATTCAATGATCTGAGCTTTCCTTTTTGCTCCATGAATTTTTCTGTTGCTTTCTGAGCCCCTGTGTGCCCTTTAGCATCCTCGGGCATCCTCCCCGCTCCCACCGCCCGTGCAACAGCCACCTCCAGCCTTTCCGTCCTCAACTGGTCCCAGTGGGTGCTGCCGGAGTCTGAACTGCAGCACTGATCGATGCAAAATGAACTCACACGCCTCATCCTCACACCAGTATGGAGACAAGCAACCCTCCCCTTCTTTTGGGGCCGGATCCTGATCGCGGGCCAGCGAGATGCTCCAGGTTTAGACAGATGTGACGGAGCCCATTCTCTTTGTAGGAAGCTCAGGAGAAAGGCAATCATATTATTAACACATGCTGCTCTTCACACAAACAACCTCACAAATATTTATCAGCTGGAGAAATACACGGGCTCGGAAGTTGCCAAGTAACATAACAGGAGGCGCTTTTAAATAAATATATGTGCATCTGCGGGTGACGAATTAACCAAATCCCTTGGTATGTGGGCCAAAGACATGTTTTTCTCTGGAAGCCCAGCACCAGTAATAATAATAATGATCCGAGCCAGGAAAAAAACCTGGGATAAGCAATTTCTGACCGTGTGTCCAGCACCTAGTGAATCCCGGGGGAAATTGGTTCCCTGCCGGGAAGCTCCGCAAGCAAAGCAATGCCCGCCAGATCCGTGTCTGCCAGGGACAAACGGGGAAGGAGGATGGGACGAGGGTGTTTATTTTGCAGGTGAGGTGAGCGCAAGCCCGGTGCACTTGGTTGGGTTTCATCCTGCATTGATGAGCCTCTCCTATATACCTATAGCACAGCTCTTCTCTCCAG
>NW_008825611.1:1052805-1068847 GCF_000699105.1 Pygoscelis adeliae
GCCCCAGCCTGCCCGGGCATGGTCTGCACTCTCCAGATGACCAGGGTTTTCCTGTTTCCCTATCGCTAAATCCTGCTAAATCCTTGCTGCGAGGCCAGTTTGGAAGTTTTGGGGGGTTATTAGGGGAGTAAGTGTACTTCTGTATAGCGCCAAGGATGGCACGGCCCTGCTGGGCTCTGCAAGTGCTGCCAGAAGAGACAAGGTGGGTTTGCAGATGAATGGAGATCTTGTCCCGTCCCTCTTTCCATGGGGAAGCCTTGGCTTGTGGGGTTGGGATTTGGTGGAGATGTTCCCACAGAAGTCCACCATCTCCTCCCCACCATCACCAGAGAGCGTGGCCTGAGGGTTTTGTAAAAGGGTTGTCATTTTGGGACCACTTTGGGGTTTTTGCCTGAACCAAAGCATGAAGAGAGGCTCCCTGGGCATGAAACTGGTAGACAAAGTCAACTGGGTGAGAGCATCCTCAGCTGCGTGGTTTTGGGGAGGACAGACACTGCTCACCCTTGGCGTGCCCAGGGTAAGGGGGGCAAGAGGAGGCAGAGTGGCCGAAGCGATGGCAGCGGATGTTGCCCAGAGAGGTCGTAGATGCCCCATCCCTGAAAACATTCAAGGATGGGAGCTCCTACCCGAGCTCGCGGCCATCGCAGCACCCTGCAGACATGCGCCGGAGATGATGCGCAAGGGGAGGTCAGAGCTTTTATTAGCCCAGCTGCTGGAGCTGGAAAAACCAGACCAGCTTCCAGGCACAGGAGCTCATCTCCTTGTCCCGGCTTTCTAATTATATCAGTTGATCTAGTACAAGCTCGTTCCACTCCCCGTGGACCATGCCTTCATTCCATCCCCAGCTCTGCCCTTCACAAGCACTTGGAGTAACAGCCAAGCCGTTCCACCTGAGATGTTGGGGATGGGAGGACCAGCCGTCCCACTTCAGACATTTCCCTGCAGTGGGGTCTTCTGCCTCCAGCGATGCAAGGAATTGCAAGGGGAGAGGGGACAGGGGACAGGGACATGTTGGTGTTGGTTTCGGCCAGACCACGCATCTTGCCCCGCTGTTGTCCACCCACGGTGATTGCTCCCAGCAGTGGGGTGGAAAGCCAGGGAGGGCTGTCCCCATAATGGCTTCTCGGGGCAGCTCAGAGAGGCCAGGACAGAAAGGAGAGGAGGAAAACATCCCGAAAACTATCAGGGATGCTGGGCTGAGATGGGCAGAGCTGCACCCCCCTCTCCCCTGCACTGCGCAGAGCGGGTCCCCGGCTCCCACGGCTCTCCTCCCCCAGGCACCATGGTCCCGCTTTCCTTGCCCAGGGCAGGGGGGCTCTGGGAAGGACCAGGACCTGTTCCTGGCTCAAATTCCTCCTTCCTCAAATAAATAAATTTCCCAAAAGGCCTCTAGGAGAAGCCACGGCTCCACCCGGTTTCAGCTCAGCAAGGGCATAAATACCTGTCTCTAGGAGCAAGCTGAATATAGCCCATAAAGCATGGCTCTCGTGCCAGTCTCAGGGAGATCCTGATGTTCTCCATGGCTTCCAGCTCCTCCTGTAATGCAAATAATAAATCACTGCTGCTGAGCTGGTCCCCAGCCAGCCATTGCGCAGCAGGAGTTTGCTCTCCTCCTTCCTCCGATCCGCAGGCTGCTGCGCTCTTTCTCCCGGCCGCTGCGCTCTTCCTCCCTCCCGGTGGTTTTCCAAGCCGGGATGCAGTGGCAGTTGCAGATCCCCGGGGTTGATCTCTGTGGGGATCAGGATGTCCCCCAACAGCCAGGAGTGGTTTCAGCGGTGTTGAGTCCCGAGTGGAGAGTTTGTGCTCTGTTTTGTGCTCTGCTACTGGCATTTCGTGTGGCCCCTGGCATGTTCCTTAACCCTGCAGATCGCCGTTCGCCTCTGCTAGGCTGTATTGCAGCCCCCCAAGCCCAGGGCAGCAATGGTAAGGGATTGTACTGAGTGGGAACTAAACTGGGGACTATGATGAGATATTTTAAAACCCGATCCTGCGGCTAAAGCAGTGAACGTGCGACCTGCGCATGTTTGGGGCAGGTAATCCCCCGCTGGGAATGACCAGTCTGTTTTCCAGCAGAGCCCCAACAAACTCACCTCACCTGTGATCTGCATCTCAGGAGGGCTGTGTGACACAGCCGGGACCGGCCAAACCAACCCATGTCCTGTTGACATTCCTCAGTGCCAGCCAAGGGCTTTGTCTTCCCCTCCATGCTCTCAGGGGCCCAAATTAGCTATTAATAATAATATTTAAAAAAAAAAAAAATCCCTGGGCAAACAATCCAGCCGAGGCGCCCGCCGGGACTGCAAACACTCCCCGAGGGGCACCAGGTGCGGTGCATTCCTGATAGCCGGAAAAGAAAGAAGGGATTATTTCCCTCTCGCTGCAATGCGCTGGGTACTGGCCAGCCTGGCCGGCAGCAGAGGACCCACCGCGGCTCGCAGCAGGGCTGGGTTCTGCCCAGCATCGTGGGAGGTGGGTACGTGGCTTTGGGAAGAGGTCCCTCAGCCAAGGTGTGAGCAAAGCCTCAAGCTCCAGAGGTGATTAATGGTGGCGTTTCTTGGTTAAATAAGTTTCATCCCGTCGGGGGGGGTGCGGAGTTTCAGGCGATAAAAGGGATCTGTTTATTTTAAAAACAAGTCCTACGAGTCACCCGAGCTATCCCTGAGCAGCATCCCCGTGCCGTGAATGCCCGCATAACCTGCACAGCTATCTCAGCATCGGGTTGTGTGGATGCATCCACCACCTGGAGGTTATTCCTCGAAGCTGGAAAACTTAATTGTTCCTTCTTTAATGACCTTTCCCATCAATCTGTTGATCTCTTTTCCGCTCCTCCTTAGCCCTCAAAGAAGGAGAAGTGTGTTAATGGCTTTACCTGCGCTGGTTCCCATCACGTCAATGAGCAGAGAAGTCGAGGATGGGTAGAACTGCCCGCTGGTTATAGCCCCAGCCCCAGCTTTGGCCAGGACAGGACCTGGGTGAAATCCTTTTGCTTCAGCTCTCCACCCATGACATGGGGATGAAAAGCAATTTTTCACCCCTCCAGGGCTTTAGAAATAGGCAGAGATTTGGGCTGCCGGATAACGTTTCGCTGGGCCAGCTGCCGTGATAAAACCAGGGCATCTGCCAGCTCCGGAGCCAGGCAGCAAAACACCCCGCCCGAAAGTCCAGCACGAGATTACAGCAGGCATCCCTTTCCTCCGAGGGAGAGCACGCAGGAGACAACACCAGCCCTGCCCCCCCGGCGCACCCCAGCGTGGGCCGTGTCTCCATTTCATGCCCCGCCGCGGGAAGGAGAATCCCTTCATTTCCTTCGGACACTTATCCTCTAAGGATCTTGATCCCGGGGGTGAGCGACGCAAACACCCTTTAAATCCGCCACAGCGGGCTTAGGGGAGGATTAGCCAACGCCTCTACAGGCTTTACGCTGGCCTCTGGCTCCGGGTTGGAGCTGGCCACGGAGCCCCGCGTCCCACCCTCGTAGCCCCATCCAGCTTCAGGTTTGCATTTCCCAAAGAAGATGCTCGCAGGCAGAAACGGAGCAAGCCTGGCTCTGGCTCCTGTCAGGAATTGGTTGCATCCCAAGCGAGCCCAGGCTGGCAATTCACTTCCAAAAGGGGCAATCATTTTTAATTGCAGAGCTGGTTCTGGTGCGGGTGGAGGATGTGGCTGAGCGTGACCTCCCGCCCTCTGCCTGCACCATGCCTGTGGCCGGGGAGGAGAGAGCTCATCCCGGGGTGTTTGACCCCGGCATTGCCAGGGAGGGGAGAAACCCCCCTGCTCCCGCATTTTGGGGGGGGGTCCCTACAGAGGAGCCCGGATATTTCCCTGATGAAGCGCTGACTTCTCCCCACTCATCCCGACCTGGCTGGCTGGTGGGCATCATCCCTCTCTGTCATCCCCTTCCTATTTGTGAGCAATTACCTGGATCGCTTTAGTTTTCAACACCTTTCCTCCTTAATTTGTCTCAGCGATGGGTTTTTTTCCCCTTAGCTTCACTGCTGCCCACTGCAGCCCCTCTAACTCTTCCCATTTCCCATCCCCGAGGGCTTTTCGGCTCCAACAGCTCTCTCAGACCCTCCTGCTATGGCTTTACTCCCGCACAGGCAAGCTTGCATAATAGCTGTTGACATCGTAACTTCATTTGAATCGATCTTGCTTGCTAATTAGCCGATTGCGGTAATTGGCATGAATTACCTTGGGGGATTCGGCCTCCTGGGGGTCGGCGGTGACTGGCGTGTCCCATGCAAGAGGTGGGAATCGCAGCAGTGAGATGGCTTCTGCTCCAGGGCCACCTCTTACAGGTATCCCTGTGACTTGTAGAGATGCAGAGGAGTTACAAGAGGGGAACCATAGCCTGGTACAGTGATTTTTAATTCCCAGAGTGCCTGAGAGGCACCAAAACTTCAAGCATATTCAGACTACCTACTATAGAGCCTAAAATGGATTAAAGTGCCTGTTTACAGCATGAAGCGATGAGTGGATGCGACTCTTCGCTCTTCCTCAAAATGCAACTGGAGATCACTCCAATATTGGGTTAAAGATAAACCAGACAAAGTAGTTTTTCTCAGAGGGCATAATTCCGTTGCAAAAATGCGCTGCCAAAAAATTCATGGAGGGCAAAACACCATTAGGTTGGGTGAGGAGGGACCAGGCAGTGTCATGGAGAGCGAGTGCCCTCTGATGGCATCAAACCATTTGGGGGTTGCAAAGGCAACCTCGAGCATGAGGTATCCCTGAAAAGCTTTGTGGCAGGGGAGATACAGGGAATGATTAGTGAGTTTTTCCTCTTCCCAGTCCTTTTTTCCTCCAAGCACCAGCTGCACAGGGAGGATGGAGGCTGGGAGGACCTCCGTGGAGGCCGGCTAGAAACGCCCCTGTCCCAGCCCCTTGGCATCCAGTCAAGAGCCATCACTTCACCACTCCCCATCATACACTTTAATGACAAATCATGCTCATTTTTTAGCCAGAATAACCGTGTCACTCCAAACCGAAGCACCTCACACGAGCGTATTTCCATCTGTGAAGCTGCCTGGGTCATCTAATATAACCTGCCCCAAATGAATTTGAGCGCATCTGCAAAGTCCTATTTTGCATGAGCCATCTATTTATATTGACAGCTTCCCACGCTCTATCCCTCCAGTTCTGCATCGCTTTCTGCCGGGCTAAGCTGCATCACTCCAGCTCTTCTTCTTTCCCCTTTTCTTGAATATTGCCCTGCAGTTATCGTCTTTCCAGTCTTCTGGGATCAGAGAGAAATCCCAGGACTTCTTAGAAAGGATGAGCAGCAAGCCACACCACTCCTCACCCTGCTTCTGTGGGACTCTTGGGAGCAAATTAATCTGAGCCGGCTGTTTAAAATTGCTTATCCCTAGGCCATGCCATTTAGTGTCTTCCTAGGTTACTAATGGACTAGAAAGCACTTCGTTGCCCCTGTGCAATACTAGAACATCAGCCTGTTTTTGCCAAAGCCAGACGAGAAATTATGGAGCGTTTCTGCCTTTCCTCCATTGTTATCAGCAATTTTCTTATCTCCAGCTTGGGGACAGGGAACGCTGCTGCAGCTCAGTTATTTCGCTGCTCTTCGTTTTGCAAAATCAAATCAAAAGTCGCTTCCTCCCTGTTGTCCATGAACCTCCAGGAAAGATCTGATATGGCCAATGCTTGGGAAGGGGATTCATCCATTGCAAACTGAATTGCAGAGTAAATGCCACAACTTCCTTGAGCCAGAATACCAATGGTAGCCAATGTTGGTTCTTCTGTCCTTCGGGTGGAAAAAAGGCAGCCCAAATGAAACAGGGGTCTCCAACCCCCTTTCGCTCTCTGCCAGTGCTGCCAAAAGGCCAGATTGTTAGCCAGACCTTTTATTCTTTATTTTAAGAGGGTGAAATTATCAGCTGGGCATCTGCTGGCTGAATAAACATCATAAACAGGTCTCAACCACATGTAACGCCATCAGTCACTGCCAGCGACCCTGGCTGCAGAACGCTGTCACCTTGCCATCTGCCTGGGTCACTTGTCCTTTGAAATCACGTAGGGGGTCCACGGGGAGTCCCAGGGCCAAGTGTCACGGTCACAGCAGATGCAACCCATCTCTGCAGCCAGGTTTGCAGGTCAGCATCACCTGTGACTCCTGGTACCCTCTGTAACCATTTCTGAGGCATTCTAAGCACTCGGCAGAGGTAGGAAGCAGGCAGTGGTGGGTAGGAAAGGGAGATCCTGGTTTTGCACTAGTTACCTGGTGGTTGAGTCTCCAAACATGCAAGAAGCAGCTGGACCCATCCGTGAGGTCTCAGCAGCGCAAGGGGCACGCTGGGACTTTGTGATGACTTGTATTTGCTGCAGCAGAGGGGTGAAGACCCCCGGCGGCTCATAAAGAGACTGCGTCAGACCCGGCCAGGTACGAGCTGGCCAAGAGGTGGATACCCCATTTTTTACTGCTGCGGAGGAGTTTTGCTGGTGGAGCTGTCGTTGAGCAGCTCTGCGAAGGATGAGTGGCACGCGTGGGGGTGGCTGGCTCGTTTGATCTAAGGGAGGAGTTGGGTGCTCAGCCCACCCTCCGTTCAAGCCCACCTCTGCTGGGATGCTGACGCATCTCCCCCAGTCCCTCTTAGCGCCGTCTCCCACCCCATCACCCCTGCATGTTTGTGAGGACAGGGCTGTCCCTCAGAGGATGGCCAAGGGTCACTCTGGAGACAAACACACGGTCTGTTTGGAGCAGCACAAAGGCGATTTCCCCACAGCCCATGACGTGTCTTAGGAATTTGCGGTCTGTGACGGGTGAGTCAATGTGAGCGGGAAAAGTCCGGCTATTTTTAAGACCACTGACATTTGGGGGTGTTTAACCCCTCTCTCTCCTCCCACAGGCGGCATCTCAGCAGTGCCTCGCTTGTGGTGCAGCCACCTCAGACCGGGAGAGAAGTCAAAGGCATAGTTCAACAGCCATCATCAGTGCAACGCTGACATTAGCAATGATGGTTCTTCAGAGCCAGTGCCAGCCTAGAAGCAGGCAAAAAAGACCCTTCCCAAGGCAAATAGATGCCAGCCTCACAGGGTGGTGCTTCCTAGGGTGAGGAGATGAAGGATGCAGGGTCAGGGCGACTGGGAAGAGAGGATGAAGGAGGCAGGATCAAGGTGATCAGGAAGAGGCTGTTAGGCACCACGGAGATGAGGCAAGAAGCCGTGCACAGATGTTTTATCCGAGCTCTGCCTATCTGCTTCTTCAAGTGCTCAGAGGTCCGCCTGCACCGGGGTGATTCCCCTACTAGGAATCCGCTTGTATTGAGTTAAAAAGCTCCTCACCGAGTCATGGAGAGCTTCTCCAGAGCTTGCACTCCTCCTGGGACTAGGGCCCACTTGGCATCACGGCACAGTGTAGCCGTGTTCACCTGGCTGGGTCCTCCTCTGAAGCCCAGTGTACCCGTGCCACCTGCGCTGCCCTGCCTGGTGTCACTCCCGGGTTTGTGTGCTGGTGAGCCACCAGGTCCTGCGCTTCTTGGCATCCCCTCTCTGGGAGTCAACACAGCCTGCTGACTCCTCCAGCTTATCTACCTGCTAAGCGTGGCATCACGGGACTTGTCCAGCTTCCAGCTGGGCTCCGGGACAGTGTTGCCTCTGAGTCAAGCCACTCCTTGTGTTTGCCCCAGGGCAACCACGGTTTGGGTGGCCCACGATCCACCACACTGTGTGGCACCTGCCCTTGCCAGGGGATTTGGATTCTTAGCTCCTCCTCAGGGGCCAAACTGCCTCTTCCCAGGCATGCTCTTCCTTCCCACAGCGTGCCCGAAATGGCAGCCACCATCTCCCCTTCCCCACCATCCCACCTTCCTGCTGGAGACGAGTTTCTTGTCCTACCTTCCTCCCACATCTGCTCAGCCCGCTGATCTCCTCTCCGGAGCTATGTCCTCTCCCTGCTGTCCTGCTCATACCCAGCCCTGGCTGCCCTGGACTGAAACAAGAAAGAGAAGGTTTCCCCAACAGTGAAATGTGTTTTCATGGAGACTGCGTGCGGGATGGTCCTATTGAAAAATTCACTCTGCATTTTCAGCGTGTAAACAATTAAGCCAGACAAGTAACACAAATTTAGTTACCTTCATGCCAGATAATCTATCCTCAGTTCAGAAAATTTCCTGGTTTATTTTTCTCTAGCAAAATATTAAGGAGGTTTATGTTTTTTTTTTTTTTTTAGTATCCTGCACAGGAGGCCCTCTGGATCATGATCATTTGGAGTTTCCCAGATCTTTCTTCAACCTTTTGCCTTCCTGGGACATGGTGGGGGCACTTAGTGTTTCAGGGATGAACAGCAGGGAAAATCAGTACAAACAATGGAGAAGGATGATAGAAAAGGGTCTGTTAGACAGCCTGCTTTATATTCCCTCAATACACTCCCAAATGTAACTTCTGTGCATTTTGCACTGGCTTGTGATGGATTTCTGGTCCATGAACTTGTCAAATTTCCCCTTGAACCCAGGTAACCACTGAGCATCGACTGCATCCCGCCGCAGGGAGCTCCCCAGGCCAGCTACCGCTGCATGAGAAAGGGGTTTCTCCCTTTTCCTCCTGATTTCTTCCTTTACCTGCCTCCTGACAGTTTTTGGCTAAGTGTTGCTCCTTTCCATGCTGAAAAGGAGGCAGAGATTGACATCTGTGTGTCATCTGGCCGTGGCTCTAGTCCTGCTCCCAACTGCAAGCTGTCTGAAGCACTTCCCCAAAGCCACCGACGCTAGCCTCCTGGGGATGTCTGAGCAATTTGTCAGCACGGATTCGTTTAAAAACCTACAGAGGGAAAACGCTGAAAATACTTCTGGTATTTGTACGGGCAGATCCCACGGCAGTCCCTGTCAGCAGCACACGGGAGACAAACAGCGTGGGATTGCTCGCAGCCCAGACAAATTAATAAGGATGCTCTGCCGGGATGAATTCTGCCCCAAATATATGAAGTACAAGCTTGTAACATGTGCCAGGCTCCTGTGGAGCTTGGTTCACAAGTGCTTCCCATTTTACGTGCGCGTCTGCGGGATCCTGCTGCCCTGAGCTCAAGGCAGGGCTGAGAAAAAAATACAGGAGTGGTGAGACCAGGTGGTGGTTCAACCTTCCCCCTTCGCACGTCTTTGCCCCGTAGCAGCACAAAGCCCTGGGAGCCTTTGCCTGCCTTTAGGCCATAGATGCTGGGCTGATTCAGGTTGGATGGGCAGCACAAAGCACGGCGGTGGGAGCTGGGGTGGAGGTATGAGGCTTGGTCACCAAGGTCTTCTCATTCGAGAGAGGCTGGACGGATTCTGGATGGATCCTTGGCCTGATCCAGGGTGTATTGGCTATTTGCTCAGTGCAAGGTGGCTGTGCTGAGCTGAGCAATGTATGCAAACCTGCTGGAACTAGGGAAAAGGGATGCTCTGAAGGGCTGGCATGTGGTCCGTGCTCAGTGAGGAGAGGAGAGGACGAGCTCTCAGCTACGTGGACACGGGCCAGGAACCGAAGGTCACCTCATCCAGTTCTCCGCATCTCCCTCCCAACCCCACAACCAAAAGTCAAGCAAGCTCTTGCTCAGTCATTTGTCATCTGTAAGGCTCAGACGAGGACAGAAAAAAAACAACCCTAAATGCACCAAATACAGCCCGGAAGAAATGCAACGCAGGGTTACGGTCAGGATCTCTCTAAGTGAGGATGAAGAGGCCAGAGGGATGGATGACTTTTGTGCACAGAGCTGGATGTCCCCATGCGTGGCAGGAGAGGTGTCTCGCTGTGACTTCGTGGAGCGGAGACCCTCCGGGAGTGCAGTGTCTAACCTCATCCTTTGCCAGCTCCAGAGCCAGCACTGCTACGGGGTGATTTTCATCCCCACCTAACACGTACCACAAATCTGCTTAAAACCAATATCTAGGAGCTTCTCCCTGGCCTTGCTTTACTCTTTCAAGACTTCTGGTCACAACATCCCGTAAAAGATACAATAGGATTGGAAAGGATACGAGAAAGGGAATGGGTAGGGAGTAGGGTTTTATAGAGAACAACTATCTAGGCTATAAATCTCCAGCCTGGGAAAGAAATGACTGAGAAGAAGGTCTATATGTAAGGGTCTAGAAAATCATCACATTCAGGCGGAATAATTCTCATAATGGAAGAATAAGGGGTCTCAAATCATCATCTAGAAGTCATTTGCTCTTTGCATTCACCTTCAGGTAGCCTTGTCATTGGCGTGACCTTGAGAGAGGCTGGGGTCTGCTTTAGGACGCACTTGCCCCAACAGCCCCTGGTGCAGAACAGGCTGAAGCTCCTCTTGCCTGAGAGCTCTGCCTGGCTGCCTGAACACACCCCCCGTGCTGCTGAAGTGTGTCAGTGCCCAGAGCACGCCTGGCTTCACACATGGTGGAAACACCAGCTAGACCAGAGGTTAGGATGGGGAGAGCACATGAGCTTGACCTGAGCGTCTGCCTCTGGTGGATTTGCAGCTCTGGAGGAGATGCTGATTGGGTTTAGGCTAGAGATGAGGGAGGGGAGCCATGCTGTAAATGAAAATCCAGTGTTCAAGCTCCTTCCAAAGGACATGTATGGGTGTCAAGCGCATCACTGAGTTTGGTGAAGGTGTCTTGCTGCCTCAAATGGAGGCAGGAGCAGAAGCAGAGGCTTTTGGGACTTGATCCTGGCCATAAGGAGCTTTGCAGTGCCTGGCTGAGACCTTCCTACTTCAGCGCAAGCCCAAAATGAATGTGGTGACCATCTCCTCCTGGGTCCTCATGGCTGGTTCCCACTGATCTGGCACTAACTGGTTGTCAGCAACTGAAAGGAGCCTGAGGCCCAAGAGGCGGTTAAGGAAGAAAATCAGCTTTGTGTGTGGGACAGGAGACTGTTTCACCAGGAGAGGTGCAGGAATGTGCATGGGGGCGGACAGGGTGGGGAGGACGTCAGCTGTGATGGGAATGGGATGGGAACAGGTTAGGAGGAACGTGGCAGGGTCTGGCACGGCTTCTGCAAGAGGAGCAGGCTGGGACTCTTCAGCCTGGAAAAATGGTGGCTAATGGGAGATAAGAAAACAGTGGAGGCCGGAGCAGAAATGTTAGATGTGCTTGCCCTGCTCCTTCTGCTTTGCCCTAGGCTTTTGGCCACCGCTGGGAGACAGGATCTGGGCTTGGTAGTTGTTAACCTGGCCTGGTAGATCAGCTCTTCTCTCCTGGTTGATGGTGAGCAAGGGACCGAATGGGTATGGTCAGCTTAGACTAGATTAGCTGGGTCCAAGTTCCCTGGCCATACCTCCTCGTCCTCTCTAGAGGCTGAACTGAGAATTGCTGCGTCCCTTTGAAAACATCCCCAGGAGCTTGTTTTCTCCTCTGCAAATCATTTACAAAATTGCTTTCCCTTTCTCCCCGCTCCCACGCCATCCTTCTCCTCCTTTCTCTCTTTTCCACTTGGAAAGACATGCCCATTGCTTTGCGATTGGGGTGTCATTCCCCACCTTCTCCCCATGACACCAATGCTGGGGGGAAAATAATTTCTGAAGGAGAGGGGTTTTTTAATGGTCCCCCAGGAGTGCTGGGGTGGAAGCAGTACCCCGGGAGCCCAGTGCCACTTTCCTCTTGGTAGCAGAAGCGGTGCTGGCAGTCCCGAGGTGGAACGTCTCAAGGACTGTTTGCTTAGCAGGTTATCTACACGCTTAATTTACCCCTGCCCTGTTAAAACCGTTTGAAGCCTTTTCTCACACTTGTAACCAAAGGCTGCTTCAGCAGCAAGCAACGTGAAAACCAGACGTAAGCAGGGTTAGGGCAGGAGGGCAACGCGAGCAGGTTTTTCTCCCTGGAGGTGCAGGCACGAAACACAATACAACACCGTGTTACAGGGTACCCCATCGGTCCATCAGCTGCTTTGCAAAGCTCAGGTGAATGCAACAGCAATAAAAGGCACGGAAGCCTGTAATGGGAGGGAGGAAAATCTTCCAGTAAGGGCAGGGCCATTGCCCATCAGATTTTGACAGGTGATGGTCATCTTCTGGCTGATAGGGGCAGTGGAGAAAGGTTTTGCATCAGTCGTGGGGTGCTGTAGCACGAGAGGACACCAAGGCATCGCAAGAAGGTTTGGGCTGGAGACAGATCACAGCAGAGAGAGGGACATCGTGGATTTTTTTTGGTGCTGTCTGACTTGGGTCCCTATGGGTTTTCCTTTCCTGGAAAGACCATTTCTGATCACTGACACCAGAGGTCCTGCAGCCCCTGAGAGTGATTATAAACAGGAACAAAATGGTCTTCCTTCTGGGTAGGTCTCCCCTCGCGTCCACTGGATTGTTTATTTGGCCATCACAGGGCAGCTCACAGGGTTTCATTAGATCTGGCCCTAATTACAGCTCTGTTGAGCTTTGTAGTCCCCCTCATCCTCTATCCTCCAGTTCTCTGTACCTTCCAGGTGAAAAAATGCAAAACAGAGAAACAGGGAGGATTTGTCACCCCTCTCTCTGAGTCGAGGCTAGAGAGGATGCTTTTCCATCTGAGGACAGTTAATCCAAGCTGCACACACGCACTCTCACACCCACCACACAACCAGAAACATTTTCTCATCAAGTCCTTGGGATGTCGGTGCTCGCTCCCACGCTCCTGGCCGTGCGCAGCCCCACTTTCCAGCAATGCACCGGCTTGATGGGGTGCCCAAGGCACTGCTTTTCCGAGGTTAGCAAGCCTTCCAAATGAGATGTCCCCAGGCAAAACAGACACCTGATAAATGTGGTGTTAGCGGTGCACAGGTTGGGGTGAGGAGGAGATAAGGAAATGGTGTCCGTGCTTGGCTGAGCGATGCTGGTCCATCAGAGCCCTGAAAGACGGTGTCGGGTTAGCGCCATGTTGCTGGAGGAGCTTCTTTGGGGGAGATCTGGATATATCTCCGCACCGTCGCATTTGCAGCAGACCCTCCGGCATTTTCCAGTGCTCTCAGGCCATTTATGAGCGAACGGAAAGCAAGGAAGAAACCAAATCTGTGCCTCATTTGCCCTCCATCCCTGCCCCAAAGCTTGCTGCCAGACCCTGTGCAAGGGCAGCTGCCCCCGGAGAGAGGAGCCTTGTCCCACGGCTGTCTCCAGCTCCACAAGCAAGACAGAGCACATGAAAAGGCCACCATCAAACCAAGTCATTTGCAACCTCTGCATCCATTTCAAAGCATTATTTCCCTTTTGCAGAGGATCTGGTGGGAAGGGAGAAGCGTTCAAAGTCCAAAGCTGGTTCTGAAGTCCAAAGATGGGCGAGCAAAAGGGTTTGTTTAATATGATGGAACAGAGAGCCCAGAAACCTGTGAGAGCAACACCTCCCTGCAAATCAGGTCATTTATTTAGCAAGTGAAAAATGGCTTCCCAAGGTTCGCAGCACCACGGTAGAAATCAAAGAGCATTTGAAGGAGGAGGGAAAGCCAAGCCCTGGCTTTGCCGTTCCTGCCCTCCCGCCGGATCCCCGCCAGCCCAGCAGGCACCGAGGGAGACCACAAAAATATTTCACTCTTCACACACCACTTCAAAACCTCAGAGCCACCCTTTCCACGGGGACTCGGGTCAGCTGCCACATTAAACTCCAAATATTTTTCTAGCTGGCAAATAGAAAAAATCTGTATATCTGTGTCTAGCTCTATAGCCAATGTATACGAAATGATAAAGCCCCTGGCACATATCTTGCAGGAGCTAATTATAGGATTTGGAAGCTAACGTGATAATATTTTCTTTAGATGTGTGGTGCAGATGTAATTACTTCTCCAGAGATGCCAGCCGCAGATGACGCAAGATGCCTTTATGTAATCGGCTGTTATTATGCAGTTATGGAAATTTTCCCTCTCTGGCCAATCCCTACTTTCCCCTGCAACTCCTTCTTTCATTTTTCCCCCTAAACTCCCTATGGCTTATTCAGACGGCGATGGGGTGAGGTCAGTAGGCTGACTGGACAGGAAGCAGACGGGCAGTTTTGTAGAAAACCTGCTCCTGGGTTTCCCTGTCCGCCTCATCAATGAAGGAGCAAAAGGAGTTAATGGCTTTGCATCTGCTGCGTTGGCTTCAGCGGGGCTGGGAAAAGGCCCCCGTCCACCTTTCCACCTGATGGACTGGAAGGGGGTCACATCAGAGCCAGGTCTTCCCCCAGCCCTGGCATCTACTGTGGCTTGGACGTCAGCGGACGCCGGGCAGCCATCTGCTCCATCCAGCATGCCGCGTAGGAGCACCTGCACGGAGAGCTCGCTGCCCCCTCCCCGGGCCGGCACCGGCCCCCGGAGCCCCGAGGAGAGGCTGGGGGATGCCGAGGCTGCGATCAAACCGCAGAAGAAAGCCAGTTCATCATTGCAGAGATGAAGACTTGGTGGGACACAAACGCTTCACCTGCTCCAAAGGTTGCTCCAGGGTGCACAAAGATCTCCCAGGTGACCCACAAAGTCACTTCTGCCAGGGTAAAATCACAGCATGATCGCAGGTGTCCGGCCAAAAATGTTTCCAAACCAGAGTTATTTTTGCCTGTGGATCTTTTGTGAGCTTTTGGGTTTTATTGCTTCAAATTCTTTCTGTCCCACCGCCTTTCTCCTGTGGCTGGATAGGCAACAGAGGTCAGAGACGTGGGTGCCTCCAGGACCTAGGCTTCCTCCACCACCAGTGCTGGTCAGAGGGGACAGAGTCCCCTGACATGATCAGTAAACCTGCCTTGACTGCAAATAGTCAGGAGAAAAGGTCGATAAACATCCTGGAGGCATCACCCTGTACCTGCAGCACGTATTATGGCTGTGCACCCTTCTGCTCCTACCCTCTTCCATCCTGCTTGCCTGGTCAAACCTGGGTCCTTTCTTGCTGTGTTTTAGGACTAATACATGATAGGGAGAGGTGACTCCTAGCTCTGGGCCATCCTGCCACCAGCTGAGGTTGCAAAACCGGGCCATGAAGACCTTTCCTCCTCATTCTCTCTGCACAACATTTGAGCCAGTGCATGGCTTGAGGAGGACGAACCTGGAGATGAAGCAAGCCTGAATCCTTCGGTGGCTGGGAAGCAGACCCCAGGCAGAGTTCAGAGAGCTGAGAAAGGGGGAATTGGCCTTGTATGGTCTGAAGAAAAGGAAGCGAGAGAGCTGGGAGCGGAGACAAAACCACTGGTTCACCCACCAGGGAAATTTGTTTCCAGACATGGTCCAGTGCCAGCGACTGCAGAGGAATTTGTCTTCAGGGCAGGGAATACCCACATTTCTCTGAGGATGAGGCAGCCATGGGGAAGGCAATAGCTGGGGGATGTGTTTGTTGTACTCATGGCATTTATTAACTGCAAACTGTAAGCTCCCGTCGGAGCCCAGGGCCATTAGCTGGTCATGGATTTAAATGGCATTTCAGCCCATACCCACCTTCAATCAGCCCAATCCCTCCCTGCGGTCCGTGGACTGTGTCAGCTGGATCCCCATGGACTGGAAAGGGAGAGTAGACCTTGGGTCCTATACAGAGAGGCTTGGTATGCGCCACAGAGGTGCTCCAGGCTTCCTGCTTGGTCCTCCACTGCCCCTCCAGAAGCTCCTTCTTCCCAGGGCTAGAGGATGCTCTTGCTTCTGCTTTTGCTGAAGCCATTCAAGCCACCTCGTCTTGCCCAGAGAGGTTGGCCAGGATGGAGATGGAGCGGGTGGACTGGGCATCATCCAGTCACACAACTGAGGATCTAGCCTGAACGTTCCTCCCTTGTAATGCTGAAAAAAACCTCCCACCCCAAGCCAAGGGGGCTGTGCCAAATCCCTCAATCCCAATGTGGACAGAAGTGGCACTTTCAAACAGGACACGTGCTGACCTGGTGTTTTCAGTGGAAATTTAGCCCTCCTGGCAGCAATTTATTCTGCTCCAATTTATTTTTACCAGACTTGGCTTGCTGCTTTGGGACTGTGAATGGGACATTTGCTTCCTTCATTCTGGATAACCACCCAAGGACGTTTAAGCAAGATTCTCTAGTCTAGAAATTAGCTGGGAAACCTGGTAACGCCTGGCTTTCTCAAGGAGTATTAGCCACTGCCTGTGGGAGACCTCGTCAGCGTCGAGACCATTGCTGCCTCCCCTGGGGTTGTTCAGCCAAGGCGTGAAGGA
>NW_008825611.1:1068869-1073670 GCF_000699105.1 Pygoscelis adeliae
CGGGGAAAAAGGACAACATTGCTCACTCACGTACATTTTTTCAGCTCCTAAGTTTTAGATGAAGGTCTTGGCCAGCATTAATGCATTTCGAGCTCCTGTTAGAGAAACAGGCTCTGTCCTCCCCCGTGGAGGCTGCGTGGTTTGAAGGGCTGGTGAACAAAACCCCGCTCCACTCGTTTCTCTCGTTAGCTGCAGGAAGGAAGGTGGCCATTTAATGTGCATTTCTTCAGTTACGATGAGCAGGCACAGGGCAGCAGTGCCACATGGTTAGGACTAGCTTTTACAAAGCATCACATGTTCCCCCCCATGCAGCTCAGACCTGACCTACATAGCGCGGACAAGCCACCACGCCAGAGCATCCCAGCACACACGCCGGGCTTTCAGCACCCGCAGCTGGAGATGCAGGAGCCTCCCCTGATTTATGGGAAGACCTGGGCGATGCACCAGGTTGGGGCTTGCCAGCGCCGCAGAGGCTTTGTCTGCCCTGTGTCGATACAGGAGGAGACAGCTTATACCAGCAGGGATGTTTTTGCCAGAATAAGAAACCATCTCTCTGGATGAGATAAACCAGAGTCTTTTGGCTTGTTCGTGCTGCGTCAAGCTGAGCGGGCAGATGGTGTCGTGGATCGGAGATAGAAAGTATCCCCAGTGATAGCAAATGGCATCAACCCAGCTTTGCAGTGCCAACCCAGCCTCGGGAACCCCCGCCAGTCCCCTGTGGCAACTTGGAGAAGGTTGTCTCCCACCCACACCCCTGTGTGGGTACGAAGGGGCCTCACACGGGCTCAAATTATTCCACTTAATGAGCGGGAGCAACCTCTCTCAGCATCTTAACTTCCAGACCAGTGCAATGGTGGGATCTCATTGCGCAAGTACTGGTGCAGTTGAACCTCCAGGTATAGAGAAGACTTTTACATCACACAAGCAGTCAACAGTTTCTTCTAGTGTAAATAAATACTGGGTGTTCACATGACTCTTTTTTGACTCTTTTTATCAGCTTTCCTAGCAGTAAGGCTGAATTTTCTGGCATGGCCTAGCCATACCACCCTACCAGTAGCGCGCTGCCTGTTTGGCTATCGTCCCTATGATCCCTGCGAGACACCCACAACAACCAGACGAAGCAGCATCTCTCCAGAAACATAGGGAAGCCCTTGGATATTCGACACCCACTGACTGTCACAGAAAGCAGGCTCAGGTCCTTCCTCCAAAGACCGGGCTGGAAATCTCTGCTCTGATAACAGATACTGGGGCAGAGCTTCAAACAAAGGCTGATTTGGAGGTACCACACAAGATCTGCTTTCAGCGTGCAACCCGCTGGATGTCAAGCACTTATTACAAGTGCAATCAGTTCACAGCTGAGGTCTGAAGTTGTTGTGATGCTGGTTGGGAAGCTCTGGAAGTCTCCAGCCCAACTCCACAGTCCGTGTGGGACTATCATCATCACTAGACCAGGTTGGCCTTGGCATTGCCCAGCCAAGGCATGAAGACGTCCCAGGATGGAGACGCCTCCACCTCACTCGTGACCTGAAAGTATGTGCAATAGCCAGGGGACCCTCATTTAGGAGTTTTTTCTGCTCCTCAAGGCTTTGAAAAAGATCTTCCCTGTAAAAAAAGGAGTCTAGGTAGAGAGAGGAGGAAGGCTCTTGCTCGCATCAGGATGTTTTGCACTGAGAAGTTAACTTAACCACTTCTGCAGCTGCAGTCCAGGGACCTCAAAGAGCTTTGGGATCTTGAAATGAAATGGCTCCAAAAGGAGGGAAATCACCCTGCCGGGGGAGATGCTCAGAGCAGGCCAATCCTGCAAGAAAAAGGAAAAAGAAAAAAAAAAAGTATCTGGGGAGCAAAGAGTTTGGTTTTCGGTAGGGTTAATTTTTCCTTTCCTCAAGAAGAAGGCGGCTTTGGGGAAAAGCCAGAAAAAAACCCAGTGTTTTTATTTCTGAAAACTGAATTTTATTTTATTCACGGGAAGGAGAGGGCATTGAAAAAAACCAATTTCACTGAAAAACACCCCACCTCCGGAAAAAAAAAAACCAACTAAAACCCCAGAACATTTCCACAGAAATAATTCTCAAACAGAATAATTTTTCTGCAGAAGAGAAAAACTCAACAGAAGTCCCCAGGGTCCCATCTGACAGCAGCCAGTCCACGGGATCCATTGAGTAGAGGAAGAGGATCTGCTTCTTTCCTTTTTTCCTTTTTTCTTTTTTTCCTTTTTTTTGAAGCCACAGGTGCTTATTTTGTTGTGGCTCCACCCGAAGCTGCAAACCCCCATAACTTTAACCTGCTCCACACTGCTAAACACTTTGCAGCCTCAGGACTTGTGCTGGAGATCCATCACCTTCTTGGCACGGGTGCCACGGTGTTACGAACAGCTTCATCCTGGTGGGGAAGGGGAGGGTTGGAGAGGGGCTGCTGCCCCGGCGTGAGCTGCTGGAGCTGGGAAAGTCAGGGAAAGTCCCACCGAGGGAAGGGACGTGCACGAAATGGGGGAGCCGGTGGTGCCCTCCCCGAGATGGGAGAGCCTCCGATGTCTGGGGGTGCTGCCTGAGGGCTGCTGTGTTTCTCTTGGCTGTTTGGGGACAAAGGCTGGCATTGATGCCGTGGCCCCACGGGTGAAACCGGAGTGGGACACGCTGCATTTTGCCAGATAGAGGGCTGATCCCGAGCTATCTACCACAGCTCAACAGGGAAAACCATGGCCATAATTTCTCACCCAAAAGGATTAAACTGGGAGCTGGGAGCGTTGGATGCTGTGCATGCCATCAACATGAGCCATGTGCAACAACAGCCTTCCCCGCTGTCGAATTGAGGGAGAAAGGGGCAAGGATGTAACCGGCTTCAAGAGGCCTTTGAGGGATGTAGTTTTGGGTCCAGGTGGATGTTCAAAGCCTCTTCCCCCAGGCAGAAGGAGGCCAGTCCATCCTGGCTAGGTAGGGAAGGCTTTTTAGGTGGGTAACCCCTAACCCTGTAATACCAGGCTGGAGGCCACCTTGTTTGGTGGGCTCTGTAGAGCACTCTCTGTATTTGAGTCTGAGTTCAGTCTCCAGCTCCCGACTAGTTTCTGCTTCCCTTCCATGGCTCCACACAGCTCGAGGCTCCAGACTTCCCCCAAACGGGTGGGCTGGACCTCATGCTCTCAGCCAAACTTTCCAGGTCTCCTTCGCCCGGTCAGCCCTTTCATGAGGCACCTGCTGATTCTGGCTGGCTGATGAGGGAGGAGAAAATATCTCCAGGAGTTTCGTCATCTCTGCTCCTGGCTGGCCCCAGCACGGGAGCAGCTTAACAGTGACCAAGCTGAGGATTACGGCAACTTTTGACCCATCTCAGGGGGCTACATGGGAGAGAGCAGTCCGGGCAGGGGTTGAGACAGGAGCCGCCTGTCCCACCAAAAGGGCATCGAAGACCTGCTGTCAGAGATACTTTGATGGATACCCTGCTCCCCATTAGCTACCCAGGGTCCCCACGAGACAAGTCTTGAAAAGAAAATCTCTTGCAAGTTGTGTTGATAACGATGATCTTGTCTATTTTAAACAGCAATTAAGAACCCATCGTTAGACCCGTGGTTCTCCAGCCAGAGTCTGCCATGGTGGGGAACGGGGATCACCACCTGGAGGCACCACAGGTGATTGGGTCTGGGTGCACAGTCCGACCATGGCTGCCCAAAAAGGGCAGCTCAGAGATGGATAAAACCCCCCAAAGAGATGAGACCAAGTCTTGGTGGTTCTGTTCCATGGGGACAGGGAAACTCGATGGCCTGGATGCAGCTGGCTGCGCAGGAGCCCATGCGTAATGGGGTGCTGACTGCGAACTGGGGGGTCTCTGTTGGCTCTCAGAGGTGGTGGAGGGGCTTTGCTGGAGGTGAGTTTGGTGGGTAGAGAGGTTTATGTCTCAGCGACCTGGGTTAGAAATGCGAGTTCAGGGTTCAAAAGTTTATGACTTGCTTGAGAGCGCCAGGAGCACGGGTTATCCTGGAGTTCCCAGCATTCTCCAGAGCCTCTTCTATCATAATTTATTCATCTGTGGGAAGTGCTAAGACATAACACAACTCCCAAAGAGAGAACGAGCACAGCCTTCACCAGCTGTAATGTCAGGAAACTGCCTGTCTCCTGCGAGATCTGCTGAGCCTGGGTACGTGCAGCTCCACGCCGTGCAGCCAAGGGCTCCTTTGCTTGGGCAGCTTCACCAAGTCCCACTGGTGGGAAGGGTCCATGTCCTGATGAAGCTCCTGGGTCAGCTCTGGTTATTGCAAGAGCGGTCCCTGGGATGGAAAGGGCTTGCTGTATGTGTGCCTATTTCCAAGGTGCGTGCTATGCATCCTGCTGCTGGGAATCTCTTCTAGCAATGTACAAACCAGCCTGTTTCTTGGAATTCTTTGCTTCTGAAGTCAAAGGGCAAAATTAAGAGCTTGAGTCTCGGCAGGAATCCATTTTGGTATAATTTACACCTTCCCCATGCACCCCAGCAGTGTGTTTTGCCGTGGTTTAAATCCATGCGTAACCCATATTTGATTATTGTTCGCATTATTGCTGTTTTGCTGTTCTTGCTGCTATTAGCCCACCGTTGACGACGCTATGTTTGCGAGGCTGCCACCGGCGACTCCTTTGATACGCAGACATCCTGCCAATAGAAAACTCACTTGAGCAAATAAGTCTAAATTAGCGGCAGCTTTGTGTAGCTTTATTTCCCTCATTGCACTCCCTTCACGACTGCAAATAATCCAATGTAAGTGCTGAGGCAGGCCAGCCCCCGATGGGAAGCCTGACTGCTCTCCCGCCACAGCGCTGGCAGGCAGGGATGGAGG
>NW_008825611.1:1073912-1075660 GCF_000699105.1 Pygoscelis adeliae
GCTCTGCTCTGAAAGGCGGTGGGGGGGGGGTCGGATGGCAAATAATGATGGCAAAGGAGGGAGGGCAGGATCCCCGTCCAGCTTCTGGGGTGATGGGCATCATCCCATTTGTCCAAACGGGCTGAAACCAGCCAGAGAATGGTAAAGTTAGGGGAGGACAGATGGACCATTTAATGCTCGCTTCCTCGTCTGCAATAACCAGGGCAGAAAATGACTGCCCCTTTCCATTTTCTCTGTTCGGAAACATGTTTATGGGCTACAGCAGGATCAAATCCCTCTGTAACTTTTTTTTTTTTTTGCTGTTGTTTCATACGTGCACGGCTTTATCAGGGAGTTTGGGGTTGAGATGGAGCGGTGTTGGCACATAAAGAAAACGTGGCCTTTCCGGGTGTCAGACAGCCTCTCTTGTGCGCTTCGGTGAGATTTAGGATATCGATTAACCCAATCCGCCCTGAAAAGAAAAGCTGAGACTGTTTCAAAGTTACCAGGTTGGACTTGTGCTCTCTGCCCCTCTCTCCGTGGTGAACGGGCTCTCGGTTCAGCCAGGCAGCTGGGAAGCATCCCCATCAGGACGGGAAAGTTGAGGAGAGGAGTCCTGTGCTGGGAAGACCCCAAAATAACTATCTGAGCAAAAACAAGCCATTGGATCCCAAAATCCCCATCTGAAAAAAGCCAAGCTGTCAGACCCCAAACTCCCTATTTGAGCAAAAACAGGCCGTCAGACCCCAAAATTCTGATTTGAAAACAACCCAGCTGTCGGACCCCCAAAACCCCTCTTGAGCAAAAACAAGCCATTGAACCCCCAAATCCCTCTTTGAAGAAAACCAAGTCATTGGACCTCAAATTCCTCATTTGAGCAAAACCAAGTTTTCAGACCCCAAAATCCCCATTTGAGCAAAACCAAGCCATCAGACCCCAAAATTCCCTATTTGAAAAAGAACCAGGCAGTCAGACCCCAAATCCCTATTTGAGCAAAACCCAGCTGCCGGACTCCCAAATCCCTATTTGTGCAAAAACAAGCCATCAGACCCCCAAATCCCAATTTGAGCAAGAACGAGCCACCAGACCCCAAAATCCCTATTTGTGTAAAAACAAGCTGTCAGACTCCAAAATCCCAATTTGACCAAAATCCCAATTTGACCAAAAACAAGCCATCAGACCCCCCCAAATCCCTATTTGTGCAAAAACAAGCTGTCAGACCCCAAAATTCCCATTTGAAGAAAACTAAGCAGCCAGACCCCCAAATCCCCATGTGAGCAAAAACAAGGCGTCAGACCCCAAAATCCCCATTCGAGCAAAACCGAGCCGTCAGACCCCACACCCCCGGTTTGAGGATGCAGGGCTCATCTCCGCCCCGACGGGAAGAAAGAGTTAAGATCCCACGGGCGCGGGCCGGCGGTGGCCAATCAGGCCGAGCACGGAGCGGCCCTTGGCCCCAGCGCAGCAGCAGGTTGCTCTCGGCAGGTATTATTTTAGTTTTTTTTTTTTCCCCGGGATACCAAGCAGGGAGACGATGAACGTCGAGACCCGCGGAGGACGGGGAGCTGGAGGATGCACCCCTGGGCTGCCCAAGTAAATCCCGGTGGGTGCTGGCTTTCGGGGCGGGGGGGGGAATCTTTCCTTTCCTCTCCTTCCCCCTCTCACTGGGTGTCTTTGTTCGAGCCCAGAAAGGGGCCAGGCAGGGGAACGAAGGGTTTTCGGTGGATTAGCGTGGTGTTGAGCTGGCGGGACCCGCTGCAGGGGCTTTT
>NW_008825611.1:1076172-1103617 GCF_000699105.1 Pygoscelis adeliae
TGATGGCCCACCCCAAAGGGCAGGATCAAGCCTCCCCCTGGCAACACACAGGCCAGGGCAGGGGTCTAAATCGTCCGGGGGGGGTCTGGTGACAAGGGGGGAGTCCTCCTGCTGCCACCATGAGGTGTTTGGGGCAAAGGAGCGTGTCTACAGCAGGGGATTGCACTGGGATGCCCCAAGATATGGGTTATGGGGCCAGATGAGGATGCTCAGGCAGATGCTGGGGTGCTAGGCAAGGTACGTAGCTCCTCACTGGGGGACATCCAGGGGACAGGAGGAACCGTGCCAGCACTCTGCGATGGGCTGGGAGCTCCCTCGTGCCCCCCACCACGTCAGGCAGCACCACAGGCTCAACCAGCAGCAGCTCATATCCAGCCACCTTGCTGAGAATGTTTCCCCTTAATAAGGGGAAACTGAGGCACAGAGGGCTGGGATGATTTCAAGTGGTCCAGCCTGTGGCGTGGAGCATCCCAGACCCCCAGCCCCGCAGCCAGCGCTGAGGCTGCTCCATCAAACCATCCTTTCCCCGTGCCGACTGAATTCAGGGAGTTTTCTTTGTGCCACCAAAGCTGGCATCTTCCGGGCAGCGGTTGTCACTGACTGCACTGGGGACGATGACCAGCCCACAGCTGGCGCTGAGCATCTTCTGGGAGCAGCCAGAAGGGCAGGTGGGCACAGATGAGACCATGTCCGAACCCTTCCAGAGGGACACATAGGATTTGGGCTGGCAGTCTGGGCTGAGCTTGAAAGCATCCTGTCCTGCTGGCACTCTCCGCTCCTTGGGACGATGGGGACAGACATGCCATGTAATGGGAAAATCCCTCCTATCTGCCCTCGGGTGCATCCTGGAGGATGCCAGCCCGGATCCAAAGCCAGAGGTCCGATAGCAGCCCATGAAACAGGGAAAAATGCCCCTGAGGATGAGGACTGTGGCAGCAATGCAGCCCCATTGTCCCGGCCAGGGCAACGCCTGTGGACAGGCCTGGGGCGGCTTGCCAAAACCTCCGTTCTCCATGGCAGGATAATTCATGGTGGAAGGGACCTCGGGGGTCTCCAGGCCACCTTGCTGCTCAAGGCAGGCTCAGCTACGAGGCCAGACCCTGCTTGGTCCATCCAGGGCTTGAAAACCTCCAAGGATGGAGACTGGAAAATTTCCCTGGGACCCCGTACAAATCGCAGAGCACCACATTACCCACCACGTCACCCGCTGAGGTTTCTCTAGGGCTTTGCCAACCTCACCGCAGCCTCCAGAGCAATTTTGATTTCTTTTCTTATTGGAGTAGCTCAAGGCTGGTGCAGCCTGCCAGGTGCTTGGCCTTTTATCCCACACCTTTGTCTGCTCTTTTGAATCCAGAAAATCCTGTGGATTAAAATTGGGAACACCCTGAGATGAGCTCTGGCGGGACTGGGCTTGGGACTGGCAGAGCAGCTCGTTCTGGATGAGCAATAGCAATGCCCAGATTGATTTATCAATTTGTTGCTGTCAGTAAGGGGTTTCCAGGTAGCTGCTGGGCTCTCCGAGCCTTGCGCTTGCAGAAGGATGCTCTGGGGCAGTGGCGTGGTCCACAAGCGTGGGCCCAGCACAAGCCTCTGGTGCTCTTCATCATCCTCATCATCATCACTCCTGGGGAGGAGCGCGGCTGCTGCAGCAAAGCGCAGTGAACGCAGACAGGGACTCTCGTGTCACTGCGTGTGACAGAGACACAGCCCAGGTGTAGCACATACATGGCGGGGGGGGGTGTCCATTCCAGGAGCACCCCGGGGGAGCGGAGAGGGAAGGAGGACAGGCAGGAGGGCACAGAGCCAAGGCCACGTTCTCTTTCGGTCGTGCTTTGCCATGATTCCCCCTCCTGCCACTTCCTGGGGGACGGGGACAGGGTGGCAGCGGAGCATGTCCCTTAAACACAGCGACCAACTGAAGAGGAAAACTGATAGCAAACCGGGAGGATTAGCCAGGGGAAGGTGGAGCAGGCTGCACTATTCAGGCTTTGTTGGGGGAGAACAATGGAGCCTTTATTGAGGAAGGGAGGTGGCGGGTTGGCGGGCTGGCGGGGACAATTTGGTACACAGAGTGTCCCTTGGCCAGCTGGGGGACAGGGCAGTGGGATGTAGGATGGGACAGTTTGGTACCCAGTGTCCCCTAGCCAGCTGTGGGGGCAGGGAACTGGGACGTGGGATGGGACAGGTTGGTACCCAATGTGTCCCTTGGTCAGCTGGGGGAAAAGGGAACTGGGATGTGGGACATGGGATGGGACAGTCTGGTACCCAAAGTGTCCCTTGGCCAGCTGGAGGGACAGGGAACTGCGGTGGGACAGGTTGGTACCCAGTTTGTCCCTTGGCCAGCCGGGGGTTGGGGAAACTGGGGCATGGGACAGGGGATGGGACAGTTTGGTACCCAACATACCCTCAGGTGGTGGGACTCATCCCAGGGTGTCACTGCGAGCCCCACATATGCTGACCACATCAGGGCAGAGCTGACGCGGCTCTCCCCGCCGCACGCATATGGGGTCCCGATCCGCAGCCACCCCTCCCAAATCCTTCGGCAATGGGAATCACGGCGGATGGTTTAAGAGAGCGCGTCGGGCTGGTTCTGGGGACCCCGGGGACCCTTGCAGCTGAGAGCGAGGAGCATCCCGTGCTGGGGACACCCCAAGTGCTGCCACCCGCTCTGGACCTCGGCAGAGGGACCTTGGGGATGGAGAAAGCCATCATCCCATGGGCTCTTCCTTGGCAGCCCAACTGGGCTCTCCCGACAAGCCGCCTGGGTCTTTTCATCTCGTCTCTTTTGTTTCAGGCTTATTATGTAAATAGCTGATGCAGCCCATAATGAGAAAGTAGTTTCCCAGAATACAAAAGGCTGTAATTATCTCATTAGCAGGCAGAAAGGAAAAGGAAATGTTTCTAAGCCTCTCGCTTTTATTTCTCACAGCAGCCCAAGAAAGCGCAGCCCCTGAAACGGGGACCTCCCTGCCCCGAATCCTGCCGCCCCCACCCGCTGCTGCCACTTTTGCAGGAGAGAAAAGCAAAGCGTGGTCCTCGTGTCTCAGAAATAGCCATGTACTGGGGGGCTGATGGCTTTTAACTGAGCCCAGTTACCCAGAGGATGCTGCGGGTCCCTGTGCGGACCCCCCCAGTGCTCTCAGGTGCTGGGACAGGAGGTGTCATTGGAAAGCGGGGGGTCATAGAGGGACAGGATGGTCCCCATCTTCCCGAATTGGATGTTCCTCGGCAGGACTCCCAAGCGGGGACTGTAGCACAGAGCTTCAGGATGGATTCCCGCAGTTGCATGCCTGCAACAGAACGCGATAAGAAATAGCCTTAGGACACATGGAGATTGCTCCCAGGAGAAGGCATCTAGGATGGCTTTGGTGTTGCTTTGCTTCCTGAATTCATGCCTTGCTTGCTTCTAGCTAAACACCCAATCCCCAGGGTGCAGAGCTACTAAAGTCTCTGCAAAGCACCCCAGGCTGCAGTTAGGAACTGGTCCTTGCTGAGGTCTCCAAAACCAAACCCCTTTCTGGTGGGATTTGCTCCCGCCCACAAGCTCTGTTTCTCTACCCTGATCATGGCCCTGTGGTCCTGGCTGAGTCCTCAGTGAACTGGCTGGAAGCTGCCGATGCGGCAGCAAACGGCTTGCTGGTTTGGGTTGACTTTCTGCCAGATTTGTGAGCTGGATCAGGCCATGGAGAGAGACGACGAGCAGTATATCCGGATGGGACCCCTCCTACAGCAGGGACTCGATGCAAAGCTGGTTATGGGTCATGATTCCTGCAGTTCCCCAAGGGGAAGGAAAAAAAAAAAGGTCTCTCAGACCACAGGGTCTTGGGGAGAGAAAACAACTTTCCACTCATTTTTGCGTGCAAAGCCAGCCCCGGAGCTTAAGTATCATGTAGCTCCTCATCAACACCTCCCTGCAAGCCCTGGGCAGAGACACAGGACAGCCGAGTGGCACTGATGTACCCCGCTGGAGAACAGCTCAAAGTCAGCCCTTCTTAACGTTAACATTAGCATTAACAAAAGCAAATATCTAATGCCCCGAGCAGGACTGGTGCATTCACCACATGCCATCGCCCTGCTCGTCGCAGCCAGGAGCCTCTTTCAAAACCTCCTTAAAACGTCACGATAGGACTTCTCCAGCCTGGATGTGTCTTACAGCAACGATTTGCAGCCACTTGGTCCAACAGCCTTACAGCCTTCATGCTGCAAAAGGGGCCGAGGCTCAAAGAGGGGCTCAGCGGAGCCCTAGGAGATGCTGGGCAATGTCCTGCTGGAGTTTGGAGCCTGCCCTTGCACCGAGGGCTCAGGTGCTGCTGGAGAGCTTGTCCGTCTCTTTGTAGGCCAGCAGCAATCGTAAAGCCTTTGCACAGAGGGATGCAAGATGTGCAGACACGCAGCAGCTCCATGGCCAAAGAGGTTTCTGAAGGCGGCTACAAGAACTTGGCACTCCTTGACCCTCCAGCCTGCCTTCCCGAGTTTGCTTTTTGGCCCTGAATGGGGGAAAAAGCTCCCCATCGCAAAGCTCCCATTTCCTTCGGCAGGGATAAGTGGGAAAAGAGAAGTCTGTGTCCAAGGGAAGCAGCAGGAGTTGTTTGTCTGACATTGTCTGGCTATTGGTTGTGGAAAAAGCTTGTGGTTGAAAAGCCAGAGATTTGCATGTTTTCGCAGACAGGTTCAAGTGCTTTCAGGCCGTATTTCAGTGGTGGAGGAAAACCTGGCAGCCACCAAGCCAGGATGTCGGAGTCGGGGAAGAGGAGTTGGAGGAGGTGCAGAAAAGAGCCACAAGAATTACTTGAGGGCTGGAAAAAATGCCTGTGAGAGATAGGAAAAGCTCATTCTGTTCCCTTCTTCAAACCGAGGCAACTTGAGAAGGGTGTAGAAGAAAAGGAGGTGCCGACGCACTGGAGCCGGGTGGGAGGGGAGCGGTGGTGTCCCTGACTCTTGAATCGACCCTTGTGGAGGTGCTCTCAGCCAGGTTCGGGTCCAGCACGGCCGTAAGGAGGTGACACATGATGGCCCATGACACACAGGAGGCAGAGCAGTAGCTGAATGGTCTTTTTGGAGGATGTGATGTGTGAGGAGAGGCCCGACGCACTGGAGCCGGGTGGGAGGGGAGCGGTGGTGTCCCTGACTCTTGAATCGACCCTTGTGGAGGTGCTCTCAGCCAGGTTTGGGTCCAGCACGGCCGTAAGGAGGTGACACATGATGGCCCATGACACACAGGAGGCAGAGCAGTAGCTGAATATGGTCTTTTTGGAGGATGTGATGTGTGAGGAGAGGCTGAGGGCTGTTTGCTCAGCCCAGAGAAGAGGGATGTGACTGCATGTTGCCTCTGAAACTACTTGGCGGGAAGACAAAAACCTTCTCGGAGGTGCACGGTGGTACAACTAAGGCAAGCAGCACATTTTGCAGGGCAAGATGGGAGTGTTAAGAAGTGAGGCAGGTCCATCCGACCCTCTCCAGCACTGCAGCGGTCCTCCTCTGTGCCCATGCTTGCCCTCCCCACCCCAGGCAGGGAACAGGAGGTGGGTTCCCATCTCACCATGGCTGCTGGAGCTGTCTCCTGGGAATGCAGGGTGTCCACACCAACCCAAGCAACAACCTTTGAGATGCTGGTAGCGTTGCTGAGACCCAGACTCAAGCCCCTCCAAGGATATATTGACTCAGCTTGATTGCAGCTCTTGGGTTTCAGTGGTGGCTTTTCTCCAGGGCTTGTTAATGCTTCTCCAGGCACAGGTGGTTTCGCTCCCTACAGGGTCTGCTGTCTCCTCGCTGCTAACCCATTACTGGCCTTCCCTTCCCTCTCCATGTATCTTTCTGGAAGAAGCTGAAAGGACCACAGCAAATTTGTTTTCACCCCTTTTACACCATTTCTAACCTGCTCCACCACCCCAGGACGCGATGACTTTTTTCCTCCAGCCATACCAGCTCCCTGGCACCGCGGCCAACAAACTGGAGAGCCACCAGAGCCCTAAACACAGCGCAGGTGTAGGTCCTACACCCCCCCCCAAAAAAAAGCATGTTTTCATTGTGTCGGTAATTGCATGCTCATTAAAACAGACGCAAACAAACCCGACTGTTGAAGGTCACGGGCATACCTGTTACCGCAATTGGCTGGGGCGGGGGGGGGAATTTTTGACCTTCAGATGCCTTTGCTGCCTATCCTGCCGGGACCACATGCCTGGGATGGTGCGTGTGCCAAGGCACTGCCTTGCTTTCGGGCTGTTTGCTGGAGCTCTCTCTGCCCGAGACCAGTGATTGATTTCCTTCTCGCATGGCACGGTGCCTAGGTATGTCTCCCAAAGGCCTTTGTTACTAGAGTGTTAACAATTAACCTACTCAGGCAGAAACAGAGCCAGGCCTTCATAATCTAGGCTTAGTTAACCATTCAGCTGCCTATCTGAAAGCAATTTTTCTTCTGCCTAACTGGAAGGCATTCGCTAACTCATTTGGTAAAGCAGGTGTGAAGATGCAGGAGTTATTTTACGGGTTATTATATTTACAATAGCATCTAGGGGACCCCCGGAGCTGCAGGCATGGTAGGAAACCATGGTAAGAGGTGGCCATGAAGACTTCACCCACCACAGCTGGGGAAAAGGAAATTTAACCCCAGATTTTCTGCATCAGGCATAAAAATATTGCTGTCTCCAAGGCAGGGCTGCTGGGGGAAAGGCCAAGGGGCCACAGCAGTTGGATGGGACGGGGAGGTCGTGCAACACGGAGATGGTGGGGAGCTGCACCGTTGCGTGAAGTCCTGGCACCCCCGGCCAGAGAGGAGGTTGGCTGCAGCGATGAGACACGACACCCTTCCTAGGTAAGGTGCTGGCGTGGAGATGCCTAGGAGGAATCCAGGCATCAAAGAATCATTTGAATCAATCCAGGCAGGCAAAGAACCCTTTTCAGCTTTTATTAAGACAGTAATGCTGAGGAATGGGAAATTAGCTCAGTGTTTGTTCTGGAAGGGTTCCCTTCTCCTCCTTTGTGTCTGCAGAAAGTCCCTTCACTTGGGTTCCTGCTGTAGCCACGTGGCTCTGGGGAACTGGAGCTCGGCAAAGGCTGAGTGTCGGCTCTCGGAGGTGGTGGCTGCTGTGATGGATGGACAGATGGACATCACTCGGGAGCGATTTGGGTAGAGCTGGTCCTCCTCGGGAGGTGGGACGGACCTGGTGTCTTCTTGAGAGTCTGGTGCGGATGAAGAGTGAGGTGGTCCTGGTGCCTCCTCACCTCTGCAGATGGGACGTAACATCTGGAAAGACAAAACATCTGGAAAGGGCAGTGGCTGGCAGGTTGCTTGAAACTCCTGCTTTGGTTTTCCGCCTGTCTGGAGCCTCTCCACACCACCACGGGGCAGGGGAAGCTACTTTCGTCCCTCTGCCGTGGCTCAGGGGTCTCTTCCAAGCCCAGCCGTGCTCAGAGGTGACTTCTCTTTCCTTCTAAAGGACGGACTTGGGAGTGAAACGCTGGTAAAGGCGAGCCAGTTCAACTTCCCTCAGCCCCCCCGTGTTCATGGGCTGCCAGGCTCAGCACCCTTGTTTCTCTCATTGGGAATCACCTGTAAACACAATTTTAGTTTGCGTTCCCGTGGGAGGGAGGTGGTTATGAGATTTAAGGAGGAGAAATGTCCTGGGGAATTTTTTAATCATGCATTCCTCCAAACCTGGAAGGAGGAAAAAAGACCCTCCAGCTCTGTGCCAGAGCCTGGCAGTGTTATTCCTTACCTCGCTGTGCTCACAACTTGATTTCACAGTTCACCTGAGGAATGACCCAGGTAAAACCTGACTGGGAACTGGAGCTGGCCAGAAGACACAAAAGCGAGAGCCGTTGTTCTCGAAAAAATGGCCCTTTTTGGCAAACAAAGCTGTACTGTCAGGGATCTGTTGGCACTTCTGGAATCTCCTTAATAACGTATTTGTAATGCTTGCCCGTATGCTCTGTTTATCAGATCCTGGGTTTACAGTAAACATAAGCTAATAACCACTTTTTTCAGAATATTTTCTTGGATGGTGCCCAGTTAGAAGGAAAAAAAACCCCAAAACATGGAAAAAGGTCCATTTTCAGAGTCTGCCCTGCGGTGCAGCTCTGATCCCACATCCCGAGAAGGCAGCTGAAGCCCCCCCTGCTTTTGGGTTGCTGGCACTGAGCAGAAACGCCGGCTCAACATCCCAGTAGGCTCGGGACGTGGCTCTAAGCAGAAGCCTGCCTGATGCGGAAACCACCTCCTGGGAGCCCCAAGGGCAGAGAAAGGCTGTGATACTCTGCCGGTGAAGACCGATGATGGAGATGCCACGGGGCTGAGCAGGCCCTCAGAGGTGTCCTGGAGGGCACTGCCACATCTCTGCCCAGGCTGTGGCTCTCGCCGGGCTAAGGACACTTGCCTTCCCTGCTTGTTGTTGCGTTGGCTTTTTTTTTTTCTTTGGAAGGATCAAATTTTCCGGTGACCTCATCCTGCCCTCAGAAAGTCAATGTAAATGTGCAAATGTCACTGTGGAATTTACCCAGCGAGGAAAAAGTAATCTGGATTTCTCCTCTGCCGGTTGAGCAGGACTGCGTGGAGACGACGCAGCCACTGCCTTTCCCTTGCCTGGAGCTGAGACCTTCCAGCACATCCCTCCTGTGGTGGCTGGTGTCCCATAAAAAAAGACACGGCCTATAAAGATCCCAAAGTCACTGAAAGGCAGGTTATTCCTAAATAAGCAGAATAAAAAGTCTTCCCTTGACTAATAAAATCCAAAGGCACCGTGGGTTGAGTGCGGCTTCAGACGGGCAGTCTCCATCCCTCCTCATCGCTCCGTAGCTCAACCAAGTCTCGCAGCAGGCACCTAGATTAATCCCTGGGCGTCGTGCACTCATGAACTGTCTATGGTGGTGTTCTTTGGAAAGTGCCTTTAGGGTGCAATGGCGTCGTGAGCCTTTGAGTCCTGCTCAGTGCGTTGGAGAGAGACGTGTCCGAATGTCACACGCCGGATGCGTGACCAGACCTGGACACTTCTCGCTGCTGGTGGAGGTTTTGTTACTTATGACTGATAAACTTCTACGTGTTTTGATTGTAGTGGGTCCCCACGCCGCACCGTGTGATGCTTGTGTGATATTCGTTCGCTGCTCAGCCTTTAGACCTCAACCAGTGTGTGACATGGAGACATCTCTGTTGGGGGACAAAGGTGGAAGCTGCAGGAAGGTCATTAGCAGTGACTACAACATGTTCACCCAACGCTCATCGCTTCAGGGACCCTCCTTGGGTGGGGTGATGTGCAAGGGGATGGAGAAGGTTACACCACCAGGCACGTTCTCCTCTGCCTCGCAGCTGCCTTGGCCCCTGGCAACGATGGGGCACATCTGGCGTGTCTCAGACCATGGAGGCTCCTTCCCACCTGAACAGCTGGGATGGTGGCTTTCACCGGAGCACCTCCTTAAATCACTTTTTCCCTCTGTGACCACCTCCCTACCCTGCTCTGCCCCAGAGGAGCTCTCCCAGCTCGCTGTAGGTATCAGCTCTGTGTCCTCTCCCTTCGGCACAGCAGTTTGCCACGTCTGTCCGTCCGCCAGCCCCACGACACTCGGGCCGTATTTCAGACAGGGCGGTTTTCTATGAGAAGATCAGGACATGGAAAAAGGGAGGAGGTTACAGGCAGCGCGCCTGGCAGAAGCCTCCAGAAACGCAATTTAATAAAAGCAAAGTCAAGCAGCACAGACCCTGCTTTAACCTTTTTAATTTTTCTTCTCCATTCCATTATTAGTGCAAATAGCAAGACCCCGTGAGACACCACATCGGAGCCGAGCTCTAGACCTAAGCTAGCTCCCCAGGGAAATAAACCCAGCTCTCCTGCTTTACTTGTGGAGGGCTGATTTAACATCCCTACCCCAAGAATGTTAGGGGTAGAAAGAGGGAAAACCCCAAGAAGAGGGAAAACCCCACTGAAATGGGGATTTTATCCATCTCCCCTGCCTGCTGACCCTGCCTGAGCCCCCCCATCCCTGAACCTCTCTCCAAAGGGCATCGCTTTTGTTATCCCTCTTTTATCCAGGTGGAAACCTGCACCTCCCAGTGCCCCTAAATTCTGCTTTAGTCCCCACGCTGCCAGGATGGTTTATCCTGGGAAACCTGGAACTCAGGGCTCCTGGGACCAAAAAAAAAAAAAAAAAGCAGCCTTTTGTGGCCCATGGGGACCAAGCCAATGAACTCAGTAGGGTTGGGTGGACACCGGTCAGCTAAGTGTCTACAGTTGCCCACGTGCCACCGACCCTGCTCCCCCAGGCTTGTTTCAGCTGTGCCTGGTCTGAAGGTATCAGAGACATCTGCACAGATATGAGGCAGGACTCCAGGGAGACCTGAGCCTTTCTGGAGTGGCACTGGGGGGACACAAAGAACCCCCCGAGGGGCCTGGACGCTCGTGCACCAGCGGCTGAATTGGGCTGTGAGAGTCTTTCCTCAAATACAGAGACCCCAGGATTCATTGCAATCACCCAAACTTTGCAATGCATCTTCTCCCTTCCCTCAGGTAATGAGATCCTTAGCTGGTACGGGTTCAAATTCTCCATTATTCAGTGAGGCAACCAAAAAAAATTTCCTGTGGGTCTTTTTATTTCCTTAAATAAGATTTTACACCTTTGAGGGGCTGACTGCATTACAGAGGATCGAGTTAACACCTCGGCGGAGGGAATGGGAATCGTGGGGAATGCAGTCACACTCTGCAAGATCTCCATCTTCTGCTCCAGCTCAGTTCAACACGGAGCAGCTTCCCCAGCGCTCATATTTTATAGGTACACCCATCAGGGAAAACCCATGGGTTTCTGTAACTAAAGAAATTCTGTTGAGAGAAATAAATCCATGTTGGGTTTTTTTTCCCCAGTCCCAGTCCATGCTGGGGCATGACCGCAGAGGCTTTGTCACCCTCAGGGGGATGGTGGGGCAGTGCAGATGAGATCCATTACTGCTGGGTCCAAGAGTGCGGAAACAGCTCGATTTTCAGCTGGGACTTTCAGAAGGGACTTTCAAAAGGCCTTTTAAGAAGTTATAAATTGTCCCCATGTGAAACCTCTCTTGGCACCAGTAGCTCTGGACCTTGACTGCCTCAGCTGATAATAAATTCAGCACCAATGCAACAACCAGTATTTGGAGAATACTGCCTGCCTGCCTATGAAGCCAGAGCTGAAATCACAGGACTAGGGTTTGTGATGGTGATGGAGCCGAGGAAGAGCATCCAGACATGTGAGGACTGACCCCAATGTCTTTGACCAGGTCAAAGACAACTTTTAAAAACATTATCTGCACGTTATCCACTTCCCATGGCCTAGTTTTGGCCAATCCAAGGCACAGTCTCGGTAAGAACAAAATGGAGTAGGGGAATAAAGGTTTAAAAGAAAATTTAGGATGACACCTGCACAAAAGCATCTTTTTAAAAGCTCGAGTCTATGGGACAACACTCCCAAGGAAGAGATGGAAAGCGTGTTGCTTTAAGACCTGTTGAATCATCCCTAAGGGATGCACTGGAGGGAGCAATAGTGTATGAGCCTACAGATGGACCAGGCTGGAAACCTTCCATCCCCACGGCCACACAAACTTGTTCAAACCTGGGAAAAGTGACAGAAATAATTCAAGCTTGGGAACTGCAAATGGTCACATCCAACCGGTGCTGTAGAGCTGTGCCCACTAAAACCCACGCAACCCCCTCCCCTGGGAGCACCCAACCCTTGGACCTAAGAGCAGCTCTTTTGCATACCAGTGAGTGGGATTTGGGGGACCAGTGCACGCTGCTCCTCCACGGGGGGCTGGGGGTCACGGAAAGGAGGACAGCCCCATCGTCTGCTCCATACCATATACTGAGACATGACAGCTTCTGTCCTTGCACCACCCAGCCCAGAGATTTGCTCATCTCTGCACCATGCCGATCTGCAAAGGGTATGGTAGATAAAAGGCATCTCTCTAACAGTCCTTTCCTTTTCTTCCTTCCCCCAGTGCCACTGACCTGTGCCTCCACCTCACCTCTGCGCTGCCATGGCCACGCCAGAGACGCTGCCCATTCTTAGTGACCCAACCTACCCCAGCCCGGAGAACACCCACGGTTTTGCTCCCCGGCCATCCCAACCCACCTCCCAGAGCACCATGGGGAGCGTGGGCAGCGGAGTCGCCAACGACCAAGAGTTCGCCATGAAGAGCGTGGGGACCCGGACGCAGAGCAGCGGCCGGCAGACAGAGGGGCCTCGCAACGGGTACTCCACGCGGGAGATCTCCAACCGCTACTCGGGCGAGGAGAAGACATACAGGTCGGAGAAGGTCTCCAATTCCCTCTATATCAATGGCGACCTGCGCAAGAGCGAGAAGGTGAAGATGGACATCTGTGGGAACGTGACCAACAACAATGAGAAGAACATGCCGCCTCCTCCCCAATACCGAGAGCCCAGTAACCCACCAAAGATATTGCCAATCTCCGGCAAACTAGACCAGGTGAGAATCCCCACCTCCTGGAGCAGTGTGATGACCGTGGCACATCTCTAAAAACACAGACCAGGAAGCCTTGGGCAACGGTGCAATCCTGACAGATAGTCTAATTCTTACTATGTAGATGGCATCATTTTTATGTACAGAGAACATAATTCTTATTACTTTCAGGGGGTTGAGCAAAGGGGAATGTTAGTTCTTGAGGAACCCAAGAGCATGATCACAGGTCTTCCACAGCTAAGTTTCCAGCCCATTTAAGCCTGTATTTAAGTCACTGGCTATTCCAACCTACCTGAGATTCCGTGCCTGCCTCCCCAGTTGATGGGGAGGGAGCTGGAGTCGGCTCTCATTTCGGTAGGTCCAGCATCCGAGTCCCGCTCTTACGTTTTGTGCCATTTACAGGCAATCTCCTCACAGGCAATCTCCAAGCCACCAAAAGGTGCTGCTTGAAAGCAGCTATGAGCATCTGTTCAAAATCCCAGTGCCTCTTATGAGGGACAAACTGACAAGGCTTGAAAACTACCCCGCAAGCATTATCACCTATCCAAGCCTAGTCCTCATGGCTCATATCGGCTTCGGGGAGCAAACACCTCCCAGGCCTGGAGGAGCAGAGCCCCAGAGCCAGTAGTGTTTTATATAGCCTGCTGCTCCGCTCCAGCGACTCCCATAATTTGTGCCCCGGGGACGCTGCCTCGTGCAGTATTATTTCTGCAGCGTTTGGTGGCCTTGTCTCCAGGGTTGTTAATCCGCCGGCCCCTGTAGTCCATCTCAGTCCCACATGCCAGGCGCCAGGCTTTTGGTCTCCAACCTTGCCTGCTCCCCAGGGCTCGTTCTGTTTCTCCTGGAAGGCACTTTCGAAACATCTTTGCTAATACAAAGCGGCTTCTTCTGGGTTAATTTTCACCTGAAACCCAACCTGCGGTAGGGGAGACTCAGTCCCATTTTGAGAAACATTTTGTTTCTGTAGGTGCATTCACAGGGCGAGGAATGTGCAAGGTTTTAAAATCCTTTCCAAATCCTTTACAGCTGCGGTCCATTCTCCCCCCAGCATTGCTTATGGCTGCAGGAAACACAAACGTTCAAATGAAGAGCAGCTTCAGCATGTTCCTTGCCCGGTGTCACTGCTGGGGTCACAGCTCCTACCCACCCCTATCCCAGCGTAAGCAGGACATGATGTCCACACAGGGGAGAGATGACTGCCGGCAGGAGGGAAACGTGGTGCTCCTGGGGCAAAACGGCTGCTAATCCAAGGGTTCAGTTCAGTTTTCAGCAAAAGGGAAATGCACCCTCAACGCTA
The DNA here is from genome assembly GCF_000699105.1 of Pygoscelis adeliae. Classification (NCBI taxonomy): domain Eukaryota; kingdom Metazoa; phylum Chordata; class Aves; order Sphenisciformes; family Spheniscidae; genus Pygoscelis; species Pygoscelis adeliae. The sequence goes on from NW_008825611.1 coordinate 1,089,903, forward strand.
GAAGTCCTTCAGAATATAATCTGCCAAAATCAAAGAGTTGTTTTGATCAGGTCTGGTGGGCAGGTGGCAGCCCTCCTTCTTGCAAAGAGCACTAAGAGGACCCAAGGAGTATTCTAGGGAAAAATCACGCAAATTTGGGGTGAGTCAAGATATTTTTTTTTTCAGCTGGGACAAGGGAAGAGAAAGCGTTGCCCTACGAGTGACCAAAGGTCCCCTCATGTTAAATCCCAAATGGCCCAGGGTGTAATAAGGCTGAGAAATACGGAACTAGCCCAAGACATCTTAGCTCCACCAGCCCCAGCCTGTGCCGATGTATCTCTTTTGTGTGTTGTTACCAAGCTTCCTGCTATGTTTGATGCGTGGTCCTTTTTCCTTTTGCAGAGCAATGAGCCCTTAGTTAGACCCTCAGCCTTTAAACCAGTAGTTCCTAAAAACTTCCATTCCATGCAGAACCTCTGCCCGCCGCAGAGCAACGGGGTGACAGAGAACAGAAAGAGCTTGAACCACGCCAACAGCAATAGCCCATCCGCACCCAAAAGTGGACTCGACAAGAGCAGCCTTAACAGGACTACAAACCAAGTGGGGGGCCTTTCAGATTCGGGCCGTAACTCGTTAACGAGCCTGCCCACGTATGGGACAGGCTACAGCCAGCACGTGGGTCCAATGAGCGCCTCCACGAGCCACATCAACCGCATCGGTACAACCTATGTGGACAAGAACATCGTGGGATACAACGGGATATCTACCTCAGACAGCGGACGGTCTTCGAGCAAGAGCACCTCTTCGTTCAACAGACTGAACCATCTCAATGAAACGATGCCTTTCCACTCGCCTTCAACGGACGACATCATCCAAGACCTGGAAGATCGGCTATGGGAGAAGGAGCAGGAGGTCCTCCAGATGCGAAGGAACTTGGACAAAAGCGAGGCAGCCATCTTCCAAGTGTTCGAGGAGAAGCAGAAGATCTGGGAGAGGGAAATGGAGGATTTGAGGCAAAACTATGCCAACAAATTGCAACAGGTCTCCAAAAAGGCGCAGCGGGCTCAGCAGGCCTTGCAGCTCCAAATCTTCAAGCTCCAGCAGGAGAAAAAAAAACTCCAAGATGATATGGGACAACTCCTCCAGCAACGAGAGGAGCTGGAGAAGAAATTTGTGGCTTTCAAGAAGGAACAGGCTGAGTTTCTCCCAAAGATTGAAGAGACCAAGTGGGAGGTAAGAGCCTTGTTGTAACAGATCTTGAGTGAGGTTTTCACTGAGGGCTCTGATAGCCCAAAATACCTCCCATTTGCCCTAAGTGGACCCCAGAGACAATGGCTATGGGTTGGTGGCCTCCAGGTAACACATGCCACTTCAGTCACCTCTTCATTTGTCTGAGCCCCGAGCCTGTTGTTTTTAATTAAACTAAAATGAGCACAATTGTTTTGTGCATGCTTCCTGTGCTGGTTAATAATTTGGCTTCACAGTCCGGTCACTCCAACGTGTGACATTTGAATCCAGTTTCAGTGAATACAGGCCTTTCCACACAGGTATTTATGCCTACCAAAATTGGGTTTAAGTCTATTTTAATTAAATTCTTCTAACATCTGCGTTTGGGCAAACCTTGAAGCCGCTTTTCAAATATTTTATTTCTTTTTTATTTAAGATATAAAGCAAGTGAGCTAAGAATGATGCCGATAGCCAAGTCTACCTCATGCTTTCCATTGTAACACGCTGTTTTCAGTTGCTAATAAGTTTATCTCTCTTAAAAGGCTGAAAGGCAAATTCCTCTTTCTAGTTCTCCTTTTGAGTTTTACACATTTTTTTCTACTGTTTCTATTTTTAGAACATTTTATCAAAGTCTGATTGTATAGCCAGTGCTAACATTTTTTTTTCCGGCTTGATCATGTGAAGAATTTTAATCCTTCCGTGGACTGGCTAGAAACTTTAAATTTATTAAGAGTGCAGAGGCAAAACGTAGCTCTAGAATCAAGACGACCCTATTCTGCTAATCCTGATGGAAAGTCAATGAAGCTGGGATTAATTAGGCTCTAAAATGTGCTATTTGCAGATGTTCAGCAGAGCTTATTAGAGGCTTGCTGTAAAATCTCTGCAAGTTAAATCCCAGAACAAGCAGGCTGCGTTGTCCCACATGATGCCTCCTTTGGCCAGCTGCTCTGCCCTGGTCTTTTGTGTCTTCCAACAGGTTAGGTCTGGAAAGTTCCCTGATTTTGCACCAGTAAAAATGCAGATGGGCTTTTGATTATTTGCTACACTGCTATAGCTCTGTCTGCAACAGCTAACCCAGTGATACCGATGTCAAGATAGAGACTCAACTTGTGGATCAAGACACCTAACATTTGTAGACACCTACGCTTTTTGACTTGTTGACTTGCTCTCCAGGCTCCATGGACTGTGCTGCCTAGATCTCCACAGCACCCAAGTAGAGGCCAAAATTTAACTGTTTTAATCTGTAAGCCGATTCCTATCCAAGCTGTTCTTCATCATGTATTTCTCTGCCTTTTGGGAAGAGCTAGCCCACGGAGAGCACTTTTCAGTAAACTGTGCAGGTTTTTTAGCTAGGCAGTAACTACGCCACTTTAACTACAGCTAAACCAGCGCGATACAGTTCTGCATCTGCTGCGGACAAGTGCTGGGTGTGGATGTGGGTACTCACAGAGTTAGGTCTGCATGGGGAACCACCACGGCTGTCAGCTCCAGGGAAAGCTGCTACCAGGAGGAAGTGACTGGGTACCTCTCCTAGCTCTTCAGCCATTCGTAGTGAGCACTGGACTGTTCCAGTAGCTGAGCTTCAAGGTCTTGCTCAACATCATGCACAAGGCAAGTCCTCTATAGCAGAGAAAGGTGGAGGTTGCAATGAAGGCAGTGGAGAGGGAAGTTTGTCTGAGGAGCATTGACCCAACTGGAGCAGAGCAGCAAGGGACCTTGCAGGCACCGCAGGAGGGAGGAAAGGCCAAGCATTTCATGTGTGACAAGAGACAGGAGTTTCAGGAGGATGGGACACCCCAGTCTGGAGGTGGCTATCAAGTCTGTTTTTAATTATGCCTATCCTCTCTGATCACTGATGGTTCCCTGATGCCACTCCCCAGCCCAGACTCCTGCCAGCATAGGTAGGGACTGTGTCTCTGCAATCATCCACAGTAGACAGATCAGATCTGCCAGTGCAGAGCCCTGAAAACCACGGGAACATGAGGGTTTGGTCATTTTTATGGTTCACTTCCAATACCCACAACTGTTCATGCAACTGTCACTTTTGGTGGACTATGCAGGCGCAGAGGAGTGTCATATTGAATGGTGACACCTACGTAATGCAAATGCACACTGCAGCAAGGGTATTTCCACTGGGCTTGTGCACCCTACCACATGGGTGAGACCTGCGCCAGTCAGGATGAAACCTGAGACTCCATTGCCCAAGGACAGTGCATGGTAGTCCCACTTTCAGCAAGGGTGGGTTGCAGCTCTCCCCTTGATCTTTGACAGAGCGGCTGTCGCTCTTCAAGCCCTGCCCCAAAAGAATTAAATAGCTACCAGTGCCTGGACTGTCCCCAGTGAAGCGAACCCTAAAATTTAGTCAACTGGGTTCTTCAGGAGTCTTTGCGAAGGAAAGTGTCATAGGACAAGTAAATAATACCTACAGTCTCTGCATCCTGTCCTACACTCCCAGTGCTCAGGAGAGCCCGGGTGGTCTGTGGGTCTGAGATGTTTCTGTCTCAGGCCTGTTCAAGGTCCAGATCCCACTGAGGTCAGTGGGAAAACTCCTGCTGAGAGCAGAGGGTTTGGGGTCAAGCACCGCAGGCTTGTGGATAGGTGAGTAAGATGAATGCAGGGAGGGAAGCATCGGTGTCCACTCATCACTGGTGAGGACCACAGCACTTAGCTTAGCTGTTTGGTCAACTCCAGCTAGGAACAGCATCAGGTCCCTGAGAGCCGGAAAGAAACACCAAATCTCCCCCACAAATGTGGGGACAAACTCTAGGTCTTTGGCATGTTCTGCGTCCTGGTGAAGGCTGGAACTCAGTCCTTGAGCAGCGTTGCTGGCTGTCCCCTCCGCTACCTGAGCCTCCTGCCAACGTGAGGCCACACAGACGTTTCACAGGCAGCGCAGGGGACAAGCAGCAGTGGCGGCTCCTCATTGCCTTCCTCCTGCCTCATGGATGTTCTCCCCGCAGGTGTGCCAGAAGGCGGGTGAGATCTCCCTGCTCAAGCAGCAGCTGAAGGACTCCCAAGCAGATGTCTCCCAGAAGCTGAATGAGATCGTGGGACTGCGGACGCAGCTCAAGGAAGGTAAGAACTTCCTACGGGAGAAGGAGGAGCAGATCCTCACCCTGAAGGACTCCTACAGCTCCAAGAGCGTCAACCTGGAGATCTGTGAGAGCGAGCTGCAGCGGAAGATGAGCGAGGTCCAGGTGCTGAGGGAAAAACTGAACCACTGTGAGCTGGAGGTCTCTGGCCTGAAGCGGACACTTGCCAGCATGGGACCTCCGGGGCCTTTCGGTGGGGACCTTGGTGAGAAGCTGCGGGACCCGCTGGCCTGCGAGAGCGACGAAGCCAAGATGCAGCGGCAGAGCGAGGACAGCGTCAACACGCTGCGGAAGGAGGTGGAGCGGCTCCAGACAGAGCTGAAGCTGGAGCGGCAGCAGCGGGAGCAGCAGGTGATGGACTTCGAGGAGGAGCGGCGCACATGGCAAGAAGAGAAGGAGAAAGTCATCAAGTATCAGAAGCAGCTGCAACTGAACTACGTGGAGATGTACCAGAAGAACCAGCTCCTGGAGCACAAGGTGAACGAGATGAACACGAAGGCCACCAGCCCCCCGCACACTGAGGAGAAAAAACCATGGACTCCCTCCCGACTCGAGCGAATAGAGTCCACCGAGATCTGAGGTGGGACCAAGACAATACAACGTAATTTTTTTATTGCTGTGCATGTACTACCTACTCAAGCCAGTGATCTTCCAAAGGATAATATGCTACCATAGGAGCGGTGTGAGTCTGCTCGCACCAAGCTCTCTCACCCTTACTCTATACTTCTGTGCTCTGTAGGTAAAATAACTGTGGATGTGCGTTGTTTTTCTATCGATAATGCGACATCTCTTTTGGTTTTTTTTCCTAGTACCGCTGGTGAGGGTCAATTGGCTCTTTTGTAATCTGCCGTGACTGTTACTTCACTAGAGGCTGCCACCCCCTCTCCTACAATTCACCCCTCTTCGGTTGGTTGTTTTGGAGGGTGCATTTGGTTTCTTTGGTTTTCCAAGCACCTATGCGCAGCAAAACAGTTCAAAGTGGCAGGTTTTTTTTTTCAGGGCATTTTTAGCCACATTGGCTAACGGAGCAAAGCTCTCGGGATCATGAGCAAACTCACTGTTTTGCATCAAGTATCCTGTCTAGACAGACGGTGGTCTTAGTGAAGTCAGTGGGAGGTTGGTCACTGATTTCAGTGAAACCAGACATATCTCTAGCAGACGACTCCCTCTTGCCAGCCCATGGCTACCATGGTTGCAAGAGGTTAGGACATCCTTGAGGAGCAGGATGAGCCTGTCCTGGTAACATAAGCCAACAAGGAATGATCGCCCAGCAGGAGCCTCTTTGGAGGCTCAGCAGAGCTTGACATATGCTGCGTTTTCATTTCGCTGTGATTTCCTTCTGCAGTTCCACTTCTCTCCTGGGTTGTGACCAATGCTGGGAGCAGAAATACCCTCCCACCTCTGCCTTGGTCCCCCTGTTCTTACCATATACTCAAGCTGGCTACAGCAAGAAAAAAAACTTGGAAATCCAAGATAGTTTCCCTGCCCAAGAGCCCTCTTACTTCCCAAAGTCAATGGAAACAAGGTTTGGGGAAGCCTCCAAACCTGCGGGATGTTTATGCAAACTGAAGCTTTAGCAATTTGCCCAACAGTGGGCAATTGTGCTACCCCATTCCCAAATGAGTGATGCTTCGGTGCACTCTCTCGGTCCAGGGTCTACTTAAAAAATGGCATCCGAGCCTCACTCAGGAGTTGCAGTGAGCACATATCAGCATTACCGCTAGATTGCAACGGGGCGAGCGTTAGCCTTCAGTACAGCCGTTTCCAACAGCACCCGTAGCGATCCCACGTGGCATCCCATATTCCAAGGACAGCGATAACGCAGGCCCAGCTTAAGAAAATATTCAGCTACTAACTCTGAGCATGAAAGCAGTCATAAGAAGAGAAAATGCTTAAGATCACGCAAGTGCTTATGCCCTGGCAGAATAATAACCAAATCCTGTAAGGACAGTCGCTGAGAACGGTGCAGGCATCAAAAACCAGCATTCAGCTTTAAAAGGTGGGCAAAGTGGGTCTGGCTCTCCCTTTCACGGACACTTTTTTACTGTGATCCACAGGAAAGAGTAAAAAATGTTGCGAAGTGGAATTTGCACTGACTGGGCAGTGGCCAAAGGGTCAATGCAAGTGGGAATTCTGGCTCTTCACCCTAGGGAGCAGCTAGAAGAACACAGCTAGAATTAGCACTGGGATGTGCTGGGACATCTATGTGAGGTGACTCCAGGGAGAGTTTTGCCAGATTGCATTTCATCTGCATACCAAGGAAGAACCTCAGGGTGTTGAGGGGCTGAAGACCTTCCAAACAAAAGCCCTGAAGCTACTCATTTCCCATGTTCCCTTCCCCGAAAGCTCCTCCCTCCCCATCACCAGGTCTGACCTTCAAGTTGGGACCAAACGTTGTTGTGGTGAGCTCCAGACTGAGCAAAGAGGCTGAGCAGGAGAGAGGAGACTTCAGTTAAGTCCCACCAGCTGCAGCCAAGGTCACCAGACAGTATTACTGGGCAGGAACTGTTGGTGGCTGACAGCCATCCCTGGAGCCATAGAAAATGGAGATGTGCGATGAGACCAGAGCATTTCAAGATCCCAGTTGACGGTACCCGTCTTTTCCCACCGCTTCTGCCTGTGCCTTTGGAGCTGGAGGAAGACACAACCCATCAGTCTGGAAAACACCAGGGCAGCTCAGGCTAAGCCCCTCTCACTAGCCCAGCCATAGAAAGGGGGACTAGGTCAGGTCTGACCCCTGAAGGATGTAGAGATGAGTCCCACTACAAATCCTGCAGACGCTCCAGCGCTCTTGGACATCAGCCCGCGCACCCCACCGAGGAGGGAGTGCAGCTGCCTGCCGGTGCCACCCTGCAGCAGGCTTTGCCATGCCAAGGGAGACACCCACACGTGCCACGCAAACTTACACTTGGACAAGCAAAATCCTAGAGCTTCCTCCATTTCATACACTGGGCCTTCAAGATGGAGTCAAACATCCCACAGCGTCAGGGTTGGAGGTCTGGTGTCTTGTGTCATCTCGGCTTTCTGTGCCTCTCTTTCCACATCAGATAAACCCACGCTGTCTTCCTTCACAAAGCAGCTGTGAGGCATCTGTGCTTGTGAAGGGCTTTGCAGTCCTTGGGTAAAAGGGAAAAGCATAGAGAAACTGTAAGAGGCTTAGTCTCAGACGGTCGTATGGTGTTTTTGAGGCCACCACATGAAAAGCAAACACAACAGCAAGTGCCCTCACCGCAAGATCAGTCCAATAACCTGGAGGGTCATTTCCACCTTTGCTCCTTCTGGCTCCACTGACGTTGAGGTTGGTTTCCCACTAACCATCACAGGAATCAGCGTTTCAGTCGGTGGTTGAAGAACACCCGGAGTGATTGAGTTTCAAGGATCTGCTGTTGAGGAGGTGTAGAGCGCAATTCCCCGCTGCATTAACACCCAAGAGGAACGGACACCGGCATCACCCCGTGGGACACCTTCTCACCAGAACTCCTTGCTAATCCATGGGCAGGAGAAGCAGGGGCTTGTCTGGCCTCCCCACATACCTGGATCCAGTCAGCAGCAGTCAGCCAAGCCCTCCAGCATGCCAGGTTTGCTCCGTCATCTTCTTCCTAGATCTTTTTTGCAGTGGTGCCAGGAATGAGTGTGTCTTGATGGACCCAGTGAAACCTGGAGGCATATGGGTTTGTCTGACTGCTGGAGGGTGCTGGACTGCCCAGGGACTCAATGGCCTCACAGTGCATCCATCAGGGACTGCAGAGCTCCTTGGGATGGAGCAGGACCTCGGAGGAGGAAAGGTACACTCCCTTCACCTTCTTCTTCACTGCATCACTTTGATCTGGAGTTTCGATCCAGATCTGAGCAACCTCGACTGTGGCCACTCCCTGGATAACAGAGCGCCTTGCAGACACCCATTAAGACGTTGTGCTGATGATGGTGGTTCTCCCTCTCTTGGGATTCGCCCAGCATCCCCCAAGCACTCAGCTGTCCTGCAGAAACCAACCCCCTACGCTATGGTGACATAAAATACAGATGTTTTTGGCAAGTACCCCAGCCAAACTGCCAGGAAGGATTCCTGCTCTTCAGGAATCCTCCCCACAACTGGATGCACTGCTTCCCCTCACGTCTTCTCCCGTGTGCTAGCACTGTGTGGCCACATGCTGGTAACCAGTCTCTCTCGGAGGTGACTCAGCAAAGATGGAGCAAAATGATGGTGGGACACGTGGGTTCCTGTTGTTTGTGCTCAGATCTGGCTCAGATGGGAGCTCACCTAGCTCCTTCCAGACCTTAACATTTTTACCCGCTGTCTGGATGAACTCTCCCATCACAAGCCTGGTCTGCGTTGAGGCCCCAGGGTCTTAACCTTGGAGCAAGATAGCCAAGGGGTGCCAGACTGGCATTTTGATGACATATCCTGGGAATGGCCAAGGAGGTTGACATCTTGTCTCTTGGAGGCTCAGGCAGGGCTGATAAAATGTTTCCATCCCATGAAACTCACCTCAGAGTTTGGGCTTGACCGTAACCCAGCTGCCTCCTCCACCTTTGCTCAGCCAGCTCTGGAGCTGATGGGATTCAGTGGGATGTACTGGCTCACGTGTACTTCTGCAAGTACTGCCCTCAAAATCTTGCACGTGGTTAGTGTCTCCACTGAAACAACAAGTCACCTCTAACTTGCCATTGGCCAACAGCAAAAGCTGTGGTGACAAGGGTCTCAGGTCAGTTGCTCACACGTGGGGTCCAGGGACATTAGAGATGCTCTGGGATACCTGATACATGGGGCTGGCCAACATGATCCAAGACCTATGGGAGAGCCAGGCCAGTGGTGGTAAGACCTGGAGCATCTCTAGTGGCACACCACCCATGTGCGGGCAACCGAGTCGTGCTCCAGGCATGTCCATATGGTCATTATATGAGCAAACAGAGGACACTGATCAGCTCCAGCAATTTCCGTCCATGAGGATTTGGGCTAAGCAGGCTATCCTGGGGCAAGGGAAGGTCTAAGCAGCCCCTCTTACCACTTGCTGCAAGTGGGGTTGCTTTGCTCCACCATCATTTCGAGGTTGGTTGCTGTCGCTGTAAGATGCCGACCCGGCTGAGCTAGTTCCCCTCGGCGTCACGCCGGAGGGAGATCACCTCCGGGTTTCCGCACTTAAAATAGGAATCAAATTGTTGCTCTTATGCTGCTACGTTATACGGAGACAAGTGTACTTGGATGTAAATAACAGCCCAGCTCTGTATATACAATGATTAAATGAAGAGACAAGAAAGCTCTGTGGCTTCTATATTGGTGAGCGGGATCGACAGTAGCAGCAGATGCTGCGTTCGAGCGCCGAGCGCTACACGAGGGTGCTCAGCACCCCCTGAGCTTTTGCTGGCTGCAGTGGAGATGGGGGGGGCTCAGCACCTCCCAGGAAGGCAATCCACTTGGGATTGGCTCCGACAGAGTAGTCTGGTGTCACTCTGTCCTGCTTTGACGCTTGCTGTCATCACGAGCCAGGATTTGCAGTTGCCCCCTGGTTCAGGCTGAAGTCCCCTCTGCCCATCCTCATGTCGCATCAAAGCCCCTTGCAGGCAGTGGCTTCCAGCGGTGTCCCCCTTGAGCCCTGCTTGCACATGAGCTCTGCCCATGGAAAGGACCAACCCGCCCCACTCCTGCCCCTCGCAGTGGCACTTTATAGCTTGCTCAAGACAGCGAGCTCACAAGCAACATGACCAAAGATCTCCGGAGGGCATTGGGCTGCATGCTTGGAGCTGCCTCCCGGCTTTCCTGGGGAGGGATGAAGCTGGTGTGGGCTGGGAAGGGGGAACAAGAGCTGGCAGGGGACAGGAGAGGGCTTGGATTTCCCTGTGTCCCACCTGGGAACATTTGCAGGGCCATCAGGGGCCTTTCCTGTGCTAGATAGGACAGGGTAGCAAGGAGTTCCTGGGTGAGCTGATTGTCCCCAGTCGGTTACACCCGCATCCTCCATGGCCGTGCCGACTAGCTCCACGCATTGCCCAGGGAGAGCGTGGACCAGGGGCTGTTCCCGGGAGGCAGAACGGATGGATGCAACTCCCCTTTTTTCTTGGGGAGAAGAGAGGATGCATGCCAAGCCATTACACTTGTCTTCAGGGCCACAGGTCTCCCCTACTTTAGCAGCAGACATTGCTACGGGGTCCAGGCAAGGGCTTGTTCCGGCTCAGTGTGAATTGGCCAGGAAAATGTGTATCCTGAGAGCTGGTGGTCCTGCTGGCTGCCCCTTTGGCGTCCTCTCCCCAGATCGCCCCAGGGTGTCCTCAGCACCCTCCTTACCAGGGAACCATCTTCCGAGGTGAAGGCACCATGGTCTTTGCTTCTCCTGCTTGCGGTGCTGATGACATCTCTGCTCACCTTAGCTCCATGAAGCCTCCTGAACCTGGTCCCAGCCTTGGCAAGTGGAGCGTAGGCCAGTGGGAGATATGTGCTCCTCCGCCCACAGTGCTCCTGTGGATGGGTGCTCGGGTGGGTCTAGGCCTTGGGCACGTGCCTCTTCACTGTGCCTCTGCTCCATGGCCGTGCTAAGCCTTCTCTGCTCCGTTCCTACCAAGACCATGAAATCCTGCTGATGTGCAGTGACAGCTCTCACTTCTGCCCTGGATGGGAGCAGGTCCAACTTGCCATTGTTCTAACCCAACCCTTCAGCCTGAGCCTTGAAGGCCACTTTATAGAGTTACTTTTCATCAAGACCCCTTGCTAAAGATCTGCTCATCATGTTGCCCGTGCCCTGCTGCTCCTCTGCCCCAGCTCTCCAGACTCCCCTGCCTCCTTTTAGATCATCACCATCCCCGTCGTCCCAGGAGCAGTCAGTGCCTCTCACAGTACTCTCCCAGATACGTCTGAACAAGCCAGAGCTGAAGCCCAAAGCCCCCACTGAGAGTGGTGTGTCCCAACCCTGCCCTCAGAGGAGCTTTCCAGACTACTGATCCTCACCTCTTCTCTCTGTCGTTCCCATGTCAGCTAGATCAGCCCTGCTTTACCTCCAAGAGCAATCTTGCTTCTTGCTGAAGGACATCCCCATGGCTTGCAATTACTTCACATCACTGCATGGGGCTTCACACCATCGCACCACCACACCCAGCCAGCTCTGGGGCTTCCCCCGTCCTTCCACTTTCTGGAAAGACAGAAGTGTGAGGCGTGTTTGAGTGCCCCTGGTCTGTAGGGGCACGCAGCACCCATGCCACCTGGTCCCCAGTGTATCGAGGGGCTGGGATCACAGCTAGCTGTTTGCAGATGTTGGCTTCCCAATAGGATGTTCCAGGCTGGCAGTGCAACTGCCGGCAACACCAGGAATGAACCTCTGCATTTCCAGGATAAGTCTCCTCCCTGGTTCTCCCAGTGAAGGGGATCGTATTAGATCTGGAGCCTCTGACACGCAAGGTTGTGTTTTCACGGCTCTCTTACAGATCTGTTTTCTCAGACAGAAAGTCTCTGCTTTCTGTCACAAAGCAATAGGTTTTTCTAGAGGGATTTAAAAGGGACTATTCCCAACTCTGATACCTGCAGGCAAACCAATGTTCCCTTGAATACCTTCATAGCTCCAGCTCTGGGCTCTCCTCCTTCGGAAAGGGATGCGCGGTCCCGTCTGGCTCCAAATAATCACCAATGGTTTGAGCTTGGCGGTCCCCATTCGTCCGGAGAGCCCGAAGCTGCCCATACCCAGCAGGCCACCAGTCTGGGTCCCCAGGAGGTGTGGTCCATCCCCCTCCGGTGCCCATCCCATGACTGCTACTGGGTCCCCGCAGCAGGTCTTCTCCATCAGCTCACCCACATGGGAGCCGCTGGGTCCCCTGGGGCGTCTGAGCTCACAGAGTCACGTTCGGTGACAGCCAGACACCAGTGGGAGATCACGGCGCTGGCTCTGCCGTTCCTGAGAGCCAGGCTGTCCTAGGAGCCCTCTCGGAGGAGAAGGTCCCCTTTGCCCCACGGGTGGCACGTGGGTTCCCTTCCAGTGGCCAAAGGGAGCAAAACGTGCGCGGGTAGAGCTCCGCCACCGGTGCAAAACTGCTCCATCACCGGTGCAAAAAAAAATGCTGCACAACCGGCCAATGTGTCTATGCAGTCCCTTTCCACGCAGCGGCGTCCCCGCAGAGCCCGGCCCAGGGCTGGAGCTCCTCCAAGGCGTCTTCGTTTGCACTCACTCGGACCTGGTAAACGCTGTGAGCCGAGAGGAACCCCTCTTGGTCTTTGCCTTGCACCGGGCAGTACGCTTGCGAGGGTTTCCTCATCCTAAATCGATGCACGTTGCTTAGTTGCCCGTCTTCTGTGTCTGTCCTTCAGCAGATCAATAGGTCTCCCCCCCAAAACCCAGCTCCCCGACGGGAGAACGTCAGGTTGGGCCAGCCGGCGCCCCCGAGCAAGCCTGCTGTCTGATTTCACCAGCAATAAAAGCCCCGCGGAGGAGCAGCCAGCGCTCTCTGCTGCCGCTCCACCGCCGGGTGAGCTGCAGGCTGTGTCTGTGTGTAGGACCTCTGCATTAGACCCTTCGTCCAACGTTTTGGACCTACCCGACTGTAAATTCAATCCCAGCCTTGTGCTTTCTTTCCTCTTGTTCGTTTCTTGACACCTTGGTCTCTCTCTGCTCTTACTGTGAATTCAAACCAGAAGTGTTCTGAACTCGACTCTGTTACTGTTTCGTTTCTGCGTTGACTGTTGCTGGTTCTCCGAACTGCGTCTAACGAGACTTTGCAAAAAAAAAAAGAAAAAAAAATTAAAAAAATTATATATATATATACACTTACAAAATAGAATATTTAAAAAAGAACTCCATAAAGTTGAGCGTCTCTCCTGTCCACCGGTCACTTCCAAACACCGTTGTCTTGACTTTGCCTCTGGTCAGTGTATTTAAAGACAAGAGGTTGAAAAAGAAAGAGATAAAACGCAGCGTTCTGGGGTTTTTGTACAGCAAAGGTGTATCCGTTTCGGAAATTCTCGTTAAAACTGTACCGCACTTCCCAATCTACTGCTAGTCTGTTGTATGTTTCCATTGGGTTATCAAGATGTGAAGAACTACTGCCTTTGCGATTTTCTACAGTGAATATATATATATCTGTACAGAGATAAGTATATATATAAATATATATGAAGATCTATATGTATACGTATCTCTCACTGTCCTCTCTCTACCTAACTGTGAAGGATTTTTATTGGGCAAAATAAAATGGAGAAAGGCCCCGTTTTAAAAACCCGACCGCCTGGCTCGTCTGGTTGTGTTGCGGGTGGGAGAAGCGGCAAGACCCACGTCGGCTTTCGGGAGGGACCCGCAGCCGGGCGGGGGAACCGCAGGGAGACGGCCCCGCGGGGGAAGACCGCAGCTAGGACACACCAGCACCCTCCGGTCGAGAGGTTCCTCGTAGCTCCCGTCCTGGAGGACGGAGAGCAGCCTGGTGTGGCGGAGCGGGAGGGAAGGGGGG
>NW_008825611.1:1103865-1104937 GCF_000699105.1 Pygoscelis adeliae
CCCCCGCGGATGTCCAAGCCCTCCCAACGCTCACGTAGGTGACTGAATTGCTCCCGAGCCCAGCTCAGACCTGAGGGATTTCCAGGAGAGGACACACTGGGGAAGACAAGACCCAAGCGGAGATGCCAGGCACGGCCCTGGAGCCAGCCATAGTGGTGGGAACCCGGCATGAGCCAATTCCCCTTCCCTCCCGTGCCAAGGCCTCGCTTGGAGCGGCCACATCTCCCGCTGCAGCATCTCTCCGGGGTTCCCCCAGCTCCGGGGCTCAGAGGCTGCCACCTCCCAGAGAAACCTCCGCCGTGCCGGGGCCGCGAGGCTGGGAAGGCAGGCGGTTTAAAGCTGCAGGGAACGGGGCAGGGAGGTGTGGGGTGTCCGTCCGTGGGCATCCCGACGCTGGGCTGGAGAACAGGGCTGCTTCCCCGGCAGGAGCCCTTCACGCGGCTGAAGGAGAAGAAAATACCAGCAGTCGAAACGCGTCAAATTCACGTTGGAGAGAAGGACCCACGGATGGTCCGGGTCGGGAGGAGGAGGCTGCCAGGGAGGTGGTTTTGGAGGCTGAGCCCAGGCTGAGGTCCACTTCGCCTTCCCTCACAACCGGGGAGCTAACACGACGTCCAAAGACTCCTGCCAATTTGCAGGTTTTTACTCCAATGAATCCCACCCCGGCTGCTCTGGCAGCGTCACGTTAAAGCAACACTCAGGTCAACATTGTTCTTCTAAAAAACCCAACCAACCCAGCGCTTTCCCCAACGCCAGCTTCGCTGGAGAGGTCTCCCGTCCTCTCACGGCAAAGCTGGTGCCTCCCAGGGCAAAGCAAAGCGTGGGGGTGGTGGTGGTGGTGGGGGGGTTCGATGATTTCCCTCCGGCCAGGCTTAAGGTCCGAGGTGCCACCAGCGACGCGAGGCTTTCACACCGCGGTTCACCCCAACCAGCGTGGCTCTCCTCCTCCTCCTCCTCCTCCTGCTCTCCCGAAGGCGCGCTTTCCTCAGTTGCCGGAGGACGAAAAGGCCGACGCGAGGGGAGAGGTGAAGAGGAAAATCCACCCGGCGGAAAGATTAGGACGGGACGCAAG
>NW_008825612.1:0-19141 GCF_000699105.1 Pygoscelis adeliae
TGCACCCATCACCCCTATTATGTTTATAGGCTTTCTCGATGGTTTAATTCCTCACTCATTGGCTTGTTGTTTATTTAGAACACTGATTTGGGCCCCTGTATCTATTAAGAACTCTAAACATATTCGCTTCGGACTCATGGGGATATGAATATAAGGCTCCTCGTCACCGGGCCATTGGCAGGAATTCACCATGAGGAGTGAGCAGCCCGAACCCCAAACCGCGGCTTCTAGTTTTTTAACTCATTCAGTTCCCCAAGCAGGGACGCAAAAGGATTAATTGTGCCTGTGCTATCGTGTGGGAGGGTGGTTGCCGGTGTTTTCCATTGATCTTTGCTTTTCCCCTTAAGCAATTCCACCAGTTTCTGGACAGGGTCGGTGGGCTGCCCGTGGAGCATCACCCGGGGTCCTCCCAGCACTAATGCTTTTCACCAAGGGTCATTCCTCCCCGGATCATGGGCTCCATCCAGTCTATCTCAGGAAGGTGCGGGCTCCCTGCGGGGATGCCATCCAGGGGGGGCTTTCAGCTGGCTTCTCGAACCCTCCTGTTCCCGTCTGTGCCACCGCCTGATCACTCCATCCCCTCTCACGTCCGTGAATATGTTGTGTAACGTCCCCGCCCAAGTCAGCACGTGCGCGGGCAGGCTCCGAGGGTTGTGCTGGTTGTGGTCTACGGCCCTCTGGACCCTTTCTCAGAGAGAATGAACGGGTATTTTTAAGGCACTCGGTAGCCCTCTAATGAGAGGCCCGAGGTGGCTGGGGCCCACCGGTGCCACCATCAGTACCCCTTGCCGCCCCCTCTCATACATTGCGTGGATACAAGCAGCTTTTTGTGCTCCTCCCGCTAATTCCAACAGTCCTTTTACTCAGATGGTGACAGGCTCCCCTCACTCTTTGGGGTCCACACCCCCAGCCCAATAAGCCACTCGGGACGTGATCAACTGATTGCCTGCCAGCCCGTCACTCAGAAACACTCTGGGGCCCCAAAATCCCCCAGCCTCCTCCTCACTCAACAGTACCCGATTCACACACACACACACACACACACACGGCCGTTAAAGAGAGCCACAAATACTCAGTTTCCGTTTCTCCCGGTCTACGCGAAAACCTGGCTTGCATCACTAAGCTCAGGTCCCGTCCAGGGGGAGGTACGGACAGTGGTTCAGGGTTCCTGCTCCGTGGACCCATGTGCCTCTCTGTTTTAATAAGAGGTTGCCCTTCTTTTCCCTCCAGTTCCTCCGTTTCCTCAGAACTATTTTCATCAGGGTCTCCCCAGATGTCCCCATCCCAATCCTCGGGTTGTGCGCCCGCAATTAGTTTTCAGATTTAGACAACACTGGGGGGTCTTTTCGCTTGTGCTAGCATGATCTCAATTTTTTGTTCTAACAGACACATCCACTCTCTTTCTCCTTCCAGTTCTCCTTTTAAACAATCTATTTCTAACTGCTTCTTTAAATTCCTCTTTTTTAATATTCCGGAATAATTATAACAATCTTGCCCTTGAATTTGACAGGCACACAGGCTGGCACACATGGTCCCTTTACCTTTACCATTTCCATTATTCTCCGACATTGTTCTACTCTCTCTGCAACCACTGCTGGGTCAAAGCACTTCTCCTTTGCCCATTTTATACCTGGGGGAGAAGGACTACATCCGTGCCTCCATAATAATTCCTCTATTGACACCATCCTGCCAACTACGCCAATTTAATGTCACGGAGGCTTATGTAATCAGATTAGGCAGGTGATAGATTCAAAAATAAACTTTATTTTAACCAATATTGTTTAGCAGAAAACTAACTAGAAAGGAGGCATCAACACTCCAACAACATCAGTAAACCACAGGTTGAGGATGGTGTACAGCCGGCTTTAGAAATGAGGATCCAAAATGTGCACAATCACTCACCTGTAAGACGAGGGCTCTCAACCTTGAGGAGTTTCCTTGGGTGGCGTCCGGACCCAAGGGGAGAGTCCCCGACCGCAGACCCGCTGCTCCGAGGAGGACCAGCTCCACTTGCCCTCTGGCAGGGCTCCACTTATACCCTAGCCGAATCTGATCTGTGGTCAGTTCTAACTGGCTGAGGGCCTTAACTTTCTTACTCCTCAACGGAGGTGTACACGTGACCATAATTACTGGCCCAAGGTGTTTACGTGATGGTCAGCACTCGCCACCTTAAAAGCACAAAATTAAGGGCGCGAAAAGTATGGACACAGTGGTCTTAATGCCCCTCCTCTTTGTCAGGGTGGGTGCACCTTCCACAATCTCAGCTAAGCAAGACAAAGCTACCCTTAAGCGACGACACAAAAGTTCAATGAGATATTCACATTAGCATTACTGGGCTAGCCATGCACGTGAAGCACAATACAGCTCCTGTTTCCTATTTGTCTGCATTATGAATCTAAAATATTCATATTTCATTGTCCTGTGTTGACAGCAAACTGTTAGAATAGAAGAATGGCTGGCTTTCTGTCTGAAGTTTCATGTCTTATTTAGTGCAAGCTTGAATGGCAAGCAGAATTAATCAGGTTCTCAACTTCACTTTATCCAAGGTTATTCACACTAGCAGTCCTTAAATAGAGCTGGGGATGGGAGTCTGGTGTCCTTTCCATTGGCTTGGATATATATATTCCACCTGCTCAAAAAATCCTAAGGGAATTGAGCACTCAACTCTTGTGCAATTTCAGTAGGATTTTAAGATTTAACCTATTTAATGCCTCTGAAAAGGCTAGAGTCAAGCCATGATGAGCATCTGGCTGAAGCCTGCTCTGATCTGACAGTGCCCTTTAGCCCTTTTCTGGTGCTGCTGGCACCTACCGAAACAGAGATGCAGTCCCCACCCAGTGCTACTGGAAAGCAGGCAGTGGAGAATATCAGCTTGGAACAAAGCATCAGACGTATCTGAAACACTGTTCCTGCTTTAACAACCTTTGGTATTTCCCTGCATGTTTGTAAAGGACGGCCAGCCAAAGACTAGAAATGCAGTTATGTTCTTTGTGCAACATCCCAGCCTGAGGGCCTGATGGAAAACCCAGGGGAACTTTTGCACTGCCTTCCTGGGTTTTGACTCGGGAAGCAGGAGTTTCCCCCGCCATCGCTCCCCCAAGCAGTAGCTGCTGTGGCTCCCTGTCAGCGCCGAGGGGGAGAAGCTGGGTGTGCTCTCCATGGAAAGGGTTTCCCTTACATCATGCATGCCAGTCCCTGAGCACAGGTGGCCACAAGGATCGTGACAGCCGCCTCCTTTATAGGGAATTACAGAAAGCAGCTTTGCCTCAAGAGCTCAGCATGGCGAAGGGCCCAGAGTAACCCACTGTGCTGCCTGTCACACCTGCCAAAAGGAAGCTGTAATAAAACCAAGCGACTTTCAATAAAGCCTGTGCGTTCACTTGGAAATAATGAAAACAAGCACAAAGCAGCCGAGGAGCCCTTCTCAGGCTGTGTGTTGCTGCTCCCTATGGTCACACTGTCACCAGTCTCCCCTAGAACGGGATCCATTTGACCACAACAATCTACTGCAAGGTGTTGTTGGCCCCACAGAGAACTGAGTGCTAAGGGACCCCACTAAAATAAATGATTCTTAAAAAAAAAGATAGAGAATTATCTTACAATTGTTTTCCAGTTGCTAAAATTGCTGTTGGAAGCTGCTTTCCCTCCAGGACCTTGCAGAGCCCCTGCTCACTTCAAGTGAGGAGGAAGCTCCCTGCTCTGGTGGTCTTCATGGAGCACCAGCCAGTCTCCATCCCCTCTGTCTCCTCCACAAAAGCCAGAGTGGCATGGGCTCTTCAGCCCATGTTTTCCATGGGAGTTCCTGCCCCACTGACTCCCTTGGCAACAGGCTGCAGACTTATTGCACAACTTCAACGTGAAGTCATGCAGTCGTGACTGTCGGCAAATGCCTTCAACCCACAGTCTTCACTGTTCTGCCATTACCTCTTCTTAGTTTGCAAGAAGTCATGCTACAAGAGAGGGGGAGGAAAAAAGATTATTTCTGTGAAGCTGTCTGAGTTACCTAATGGTTTTATGGATCACATTGCTGGGAAGGAAATAGCCCTAAAGAGCGGTACTCTGCAACCCTGAAGGTTTTAACCTCTTTTCAAATAAACCTGATCGCCATTGCACGGGGACTGTGACAGCCCTGAGAGGATGGACTACTCCAACAGCATGTTTTAATGACAACATAAAATCATTAATTTGTTTTTTTCAGAGTGCATTTCACAAACTCAGCTCCCATACTACAACCTAGCAAATCAAAAGTCTTTCTCTCTGCCTTGTGTTGGTTGCTCAGTTTCCACATGATTCTCAAAAACTCTTGTTGGATCCCCACATGACTTGTTGACACATTATATGTTTAAATTAGTACTTAAAGAGATTACTAAAGTTTATTGCTCTTAGCTTTGTCATTCACTGGGTGTGCCTGTCCCTTCCCTGCTTTTTGTCTGCTGAATGAAGCTGTCTGAAACACAGCTTTAGCACTGCAGGGCATTTGCAACAGCAGCATAAGAATAAAAGAAGCAAGTTTTTTCTAATCTCTCAGTGCACTTCATCATCTTCCATCAATGCAAACCTACCAAATTTGAAGTTTAGAAATACATCCAATAACAATTTCTTCCTACAGCACAAACCCAAACTATTAAGGCAAACTAGCAATTATTCTTCTGCGCTAACATCAACATAAAGCAGATTAGAAGAATTAAATGCACAAGAGTGCAGTTCTTTTATGATTATGCACCCTTAATCTTCAGAAGATGGTTAATTACATTTTAAGCAGCGTAAGAGCCCTAACATATTTGTATGTTAATAAAAATTCTCACCGGGGGTTTAAATCTAACATGTATTCACAGGTAAAACTAATGGCATTTTTCAGTAATGCTGTGAAAAAACATGCCTGTAAGTTAGTCACTTTGCACAGGAAACTGCTGGGAGTTTTTAATTTACTCTCTAACTATTTTCCTAATCATTCTCTTATCATGCTGGGATGGCTAAATGCATACAGATTATAATGATGGTGTGCACCCACCATAGCAGTGTCAGCAATGACATTTGTCAGTGTTTGAAGTTGGGCTGCTGCAATCAGAGCTGAGGGAAGGAGGGGAACGAACAGGGATGACACTGCAGCCCTTGCAGTTTCACAAGAACTTGTGTTTGCTGGTTTAAGGCTTATTCCAGTTCAGAAAGGGATTAGTCTCTAGCCAGCACAGACCCAAACATCTCTGTGAGTCAGAGCTTTTAGGACTATATGTTAACTATGTCATGCTCAGAGATGTTGAAGATCCAAAGAGACTTCTTTCCTAGAAATCCTCATAAGCGAAGACAGAGCCTGTCATTTATCTCTGCTTCCAACCTCCGGGAAGCCAGAGCACTGGGATTCAAAGTGGAATCTGTATTCTTTATCCAGATCTGCTCCTTGGAGATTTCAGCTCCAGACAGTCCAGGATCTTGGCTAGGGTAAGACCTAGCCTGATTCAGGGTCAAAACCCTCTATGCTTCCAACCCAAGGCAGCTCCAGCAAAGCAGAAGGCATGAGCTTTGAGTGGTCCCACTTCTGGGAAAGAGAGAGCGTACCAAAAATGGGAGGCACATGCCTTCCTCCTGGGTTCATCCACTGCCCAGGGGGAGAGAAGGACTCATTTCATTCACTGAACAGCACCAGAACAGAGCAAGCTCAGGGGAATGAGTATCATGGGGAAAGGGAAAAAGTGGGTGCTATTGATGTTTCCTGCAAAGTGCTGAGGTCAGTGGCCACAGGCTTTGTCCTTCCCTCAGGTGTGTTTATTTTGTTGGTTAACTGGCACCATGCCAGTTTCCTCTGTGTGAGCCACCTGAGTTTCAGGAAAAAGCTTTACAGATCAACTTTATTTTTCTCTACTATTTGGTCATTTCTTCCCACAGTGGATGTTCTTCATCTCTATCTCCCAATGCAAGCATTGTCATTCTGAAATATCCCCAGGGCATAAAAGATAATTTGGGAAAGGAGGAAAGAGCTGAACTTTTGAAATATGTTGCCTAATTATTAGTATTCCTCATTCTGAGCCTTATTTGTGGCAAGGATGACTCATTGCCCTTGAACACCCACTGCCTATCTGTTTCCTCTAATGTTGCTTTCCTTTTTGATTTTCTGGATACAGATAGCTGACTGCTTATCTATTCCTACCATTAAAATGATGCATAACGACTGCATTTTGTGGATGGAAACATTATGGACACTGAAATGTCATCACAGCCCCATTTGCTCATCTGCTGTTATTTACTTTCCAGCAGACAATATTCAGTACACAGGCACACACAATGCAGAAGTCAGCACAACATTCATCACATTGATATCAGGACGCACAACGCATGCTGCCACTGATCAGCAGAAACAGTCTGGGCTGGAGGATTTACAGAGCTCCCCATCTCCCTTCAGGCTCTGTACAATTTTCCCCTGGCTGAGATGTTGTAGCTCTGGAAAGGAGCCGAGGCATGGTTACCTGCCAGTGGGAAGGGTTCCTGAAACAGGAGGATGTAGAGGTCCACTGTCAGAGCGACCTTCCTCTCTGATGGATACAACTGTGCACTGGTTTCCTCCAAAGCCTGTCAGTGCCACCACTGCACTCTGTGCTCCCTGGGAGGTTTGCACAGCACTCCCTGGGGCACCAGCCTGTGTCATGGCCTCAGTTCCCTTCCACTGGTGAGGCTTTTTGTGGATGCAGATGAAGCTCTGTCTACAATAAGAAGACATCTCCGGAAAAGCATTCTGAAGTCCTGCTACACAGTCAGGTCATGTGAAGCAAATGCCCAGCTATCCAAAAGCATATCCCAGGGAAATCAGTAGTGTAGCCCAATGGGTGGTTTAGATGCCTTCAGTCCAGGGCTTGAAACCAGAAGCCACAATACCTTGCATCTGTGCATTATCATGTGCTATGCCCTTTATAAACACCCTGCAAAAATTGCCCCTACCCAGGAGAGTTTCCACTTCAGTGATGGAAGTCAGCAGATGAATACTGCCCCCGGAGAGCTTGCAGCAACAGTCAGACCCCTTACAGTGGTTATGAGGATTATGGAACAGGCTGCCCAGGGAAGTGCTTGAGTCACCATCTCTGGAGGTATTTAAAAGATGTGTATATGTGGTGCTTAGGGACATGGCTTAGTGGTGGACTTGGCAGTGTTAGGTTTATGATTGGACTCAATGATCTTAAAGGTCTTTTCCAATCTGAATGATTCTATGATTCTGTGATAATATTCAGCCAACTAGTGGGACTCCTTTGAAAGGGAACTATCAGTAATGAGGATAAGGATACTGACCTTGGGCTCTGTGGGGACTTTTTCTCTGCTTCTGGGAGAGTCACCAAAAGAAGGGGTTGGGCATCTCTTAAAAGGCAGGTGGCTGGTCATAGGCAGGCAGGGGACTGTACCTCACAGGGCCTCCTGTACCTCCTCTCTGGAGGTTGGGGAACGGTCACTGCATACCTGCCTCCCTCTTATTGCTTCTCTGGCACTCACCCTCAGCCACTTTTTGAGAAAAAAATCCTGGGTTAGCTGGACCTTTGGTGGCTGTTCTGATGTGCTTAATGCCACAGATTTCTGGGACAGGCCAAAGGAAAATCTCAGCTATTAGAGGGTGATGGAAAGTGAATTTTGTAGTGTGATGAAGGTCTTCTGTCTCACATTTCTTTCTTCTTATTGATTCAGCTTTCCTTCAGTCAGCATCCACGATGCGTCACAACTTCTGGCTTCACATTTGTATCAAGACACTCCTCAGCTCACAGCAGAACAATACCCTGTAATGCTGAAAAAGAGCAAAACAACCACAACAACAGTTGCAAAAAGGTGTGGGGATGACAGCAAACAGAGCTGCTTGGAGAGCACTGGGGGTGGTAAGCAGCTGGCTGCAAGGTGAAGGGATCTGGGACGAAATCCTCAGCCGGTGCAAGACTGGGGCTCAGCCCGGCTGCTCCCCTGAAGCCAGATCTGCTGCAAATAGCTGTTTCCTTTTCCTTCCACATGGTTCTGAATTTTTTTATCTTTTCCTTTTGATGCCCTTTTCAAACAAGGAGATTTGCCATATGGAAATCTGCAATTACACAAGCTTGTAGTTGCCTCATATCTGCCACATAAAGCAAAGCCAGTCACTCCCGATATCCGGAGGCAGCTGGCTGGAGAGGTCGAATCCAGCTTCAAACAGCATTCATGTTTGTTGGGCTTGTCCTCCAACCCCAGTTCACACATCTGTTTTGACACAACCCAAATGACAAATTTGTAAGTTTTACAAGAGCTTCCTCAGTGCAGGAATGAGGAATGGCTTTGCGAGGTCAGATCAGAGACTCACAAGTCCCTGTGTGCCCCCTCCAACCTGGCCCAGAGCAGACGGACATGAAGGGAAGAGTTTATGGACATTGCAAGCAGGTGGCCATACTTCCTCAGCATCTAGTATCTGAGGTCAAATAATTCAGTCAGATATACATTCATTTCTTGCAGTGGAAGGGAAGGCACAGAAAGTTGCTTATCCAAAGGTAATACAAATTTCTGATGCTGTATGCATTCACAAGTGCCATTCAGAAAACTTCTGTCTTAAATCAACAGCTACTGCCCCAGACCCAGGTCGGAGCCACATTATGCATTTTGCTAGCTATGATGAGAGGGGAAAGAGATGGTCTTCATCCTTAGAGTCAAGAGGGTGGAAATACTCACAGATGTGAGGGGCTGCAAATACCAATGGGAATCCTGATTCAGCTTTTCCTCAGCCCAGCATGAATGCTCTGAACCACCACTGGGCTAACAGGCAGGAGCAAGACTGGAAAGAGCGTTGGTGATGGACTCAAGTGCTCAGGCTGGCTCTTCTGCCTGCTCTTCACCACCTGCTTCAGGGACTGAATCTGTATCTCCTGATTGCAAATGACTTGGCTTTGGGAGCACCCCTGTGTGGAGTCTTTGTGGATATGGATGCGTGCAAAGGACGGGAAATAAAAATGGTGGAAACATAAGGTTTTTGCAAAATATTTCAAACTGGATACCAGTTTTACTAATCTTAAGGTTAGATTGCTGGTGTTCAGAGTGGCATGTCACAATGACCTAGAGCAATTTCTCCCCACTTGCAGACACGATGAGGGGATTTTCAGTTGTGCAAAAACTTCATCTGAGTGTAAACTGTGATCTGGAAACCTCCACTCCACACAAGGAAGAGATTTGATTGTGACACCTAGAGAGCAAGAGGTTGCACATTTCCCATGTGCATCCCCCCACCCTGCTCCAGCTGGGTGTAAATAATTCCTTCCTTCTCCTGGGGGTCCTTCCACTCTCGCCTTCCTTTCACAGCCCTTTGGCTGAGACAAAGCCAAAAGCTGTTACCTGGAAATTTGTGAAATCGCAGAGAGTCAGGAAATGTGGGGTCAGCTCCAGTCTTGCCAGAGATTTGCCATGACTCTGAGCACGTCACTTAATCTTACATCAGTACCACAAGTGATGAAGGCCTCATTGGTATCATATTAATCTGTAATCAAAGCTTCACATAAGGATTACAGGATTAAGCTACTGCAGCAACAGAATATTCTTCATCTGGATGATCCCTTTGTTCCAAGAGCTCGTGTATTATTGCCATTTTCACATCTGTTCATCACTTGGAGAAAATGTCTTTTGTTCCTTAGTAAGCTCAAACATATATTATCCCCGGCCATGCTCCCCCAACTATTATTTTTAAATCTAAATACATTTTCTAAAGGTTAGGACATGTCGTATAATTAAAATCAAGTTGGCAGCAAAGAACTATTTCATTCACTACAGCTCTTTCCACCGTATAATCCTCCAGCTGGAAAGTGGGTAGGGATTTGAAGTGATCTCATACTCAGCGGCAACAGCAAGGCCGAGGTCACAGACATGACTAGTGACACTGGATGTTCATTGTGACACTTGTTATGGGAGCTTAATTTTTCAGAAGTTTTATTCAGTATTTTCTGAAAATGAGATTCCGTAAGGTAATTCCAATGAGCATCCCAAAATAACATATCACTTCTGTAAGTCGTGACTTTTGCACTCACACGGGGAATTGCACAGTGTAAGAAAGGTAGACACTGCTCAGCACTTCCGCTACCCCTAGGTTTTTCTTTTCTGTCTTTTAACTTACTTCTGTAATATGTGAAGTAGCTCCATTCTCATTGCAGACTCCTTCCCAATATCTTGTAAAAGTAAATGAACTTTAAAATTGGAGGTGGTTCTCCAGAGAAGTAATTCAGCAATAATTCAACCTACGGAAGTTCCCAAGTCTGTAATTTATTGATTTAGCTAACAGTTGGTACTGACTAGATAACAGTTTCCTATCTTATTACCCTGTGTTTTCATTATACCCAACCTGTCTGGTAGAAGGAATATCAATCTTTGGCAGCTTACAATTGCTAACAGTAGCTGTTAAGTATCTCTAAACTTGCCTTTACTTCATTTTGGAGTCTCTCAAAGTTTCCCGATTTGGAGGGTTGGCAGAGAGTTAAAAATATTTACTTTTCTTCCCGAGGAAGACAACAACAAAAACTTTTGATCTTCACTTGTGTCTCCAAAAGAGAGACAGACGTTTCTGCACTTCTGGTGCTTGCACAAAATCCTCAGCTGCACTTCCCATCCAGCCTGCAGAAAGTGTTCCTCACATCACCCCTCCCTCTCCGTAGCAATAAATGCAGACGATGTGCAGTTGCCTAGTAGGCAGAATAACAGAAAGCATCAATGCACTTTATGATGCTTGGCAAGGAAGACAGACTAGATCTTACTGCATTTTTGAGACAGACTAGATGTTGATCGCTGACACTTGTGGCTGAGAAAAGGTTCCCAATGTCAAAGCTGCTAAAACTGGACCTGTAAAGAGGAATGTGTGAGGAGAGTGTGAATAATACAAAGCAAATGTTGGGTACATTTGGATTTGTGAAACAACTTGTTTCAACAATAGTCACAAGCATTTTGTTCTTGGTTTTGGAAGATATTTGAGTGATTAGGTAGCTAGAAGGCTTGCAAACAGCGGCTGTCTAAATTGCAAAGGAAAAAAAAACCAGTTGGTGAATTCAGAGTTCACATACATGTTGCAGTACTGACACACCCATTGGGAGTGCTCTTGTGTTCTTACAGAGCTGCTTGTCCCATGCTACAGACAGGAACCGGGAAAAACCCTCATGACCCTTAGCTGACCAGTGACACCTAAACATGCTGAATACTTGTTGCCTGTTCCCTGAGAAAACATTCAAAGACATTTTTAGGCAAGAGCAGCAAATAAGCCTTTCTTCAATTTGTCAGTTACTGCAAACTAGTTACTTAGCTCAGTTTATCAGCTCAGACCTGGCTCATCCGATGAAGAACTGTAAGAAGTCAATGACACAATATTCAGCAGGTATTTAGAGACCACTTGTCCCATATGGCTAATGCCTGCATTAATAAGGAGGTCTCTTCAGGCCAAGGAGAACGCAGGGCCCGTAAGTTCCATGAGAAAGAAAGTTTACAAGCTTTCCATCGCATGGATGGAGAAGTGGTTATTTATCTGCCTTTGTATGAAACCAACAGCTGTTTCTTCTTCATTATGGGCAATGGCACTATTTTGTAAGAAATAGGCCAAACCAGATCAATGTCATCTCCTGATGAACCTACCTGCCCAGACTGGCCTAATTTTTCCCAAGAAAAGCCTACATATTCTGCTACCTTTAAACAGACAACATCGTTAGATCTGAGGCTTTGCCCTCATGCAGAGTCTGGCTCTACTATTGCTCACATCCTACCCTTGGGCAAGCAGACCTCTTGGGTTTCCTATTTTTGGGATAGCCCACATGAGTAGGGAGGCTGTTAAGGGGTCTGCACAGATGCTCTGCACTCATGTGTAGTGACCATCCCATCGCCAGAGCCCAAATAGCCCCCGATATCACCTCCTCTGGCCTGTCCTCTGCACAACCCCCTGGACTAAAAACCACACTGAGCTCCTTAACCTTTCCAATGTGCCAAAAGAAAGAAAATAGGTTCCTCTGTCTTCTCCTCCGTTTTCTGAGCTGTGTGATGATCAAGTGACTGTTCTGCTCCTTCTGCCATTATTTTGACATTTCTGATGTTGAGCTCACAGACTATATTAATTAATGTGCTGGTTTCAACCCACGTATCCCAGGAGGCAGCAGATAACCTTCTCTTAGACCGTAGCATTGACAAACTTGAAGAGGCGGCAGAGACTCCTCACCCAGGTTAGTGTGTGCTGTCCCTGGCCCTCTTTACAGGACTGAGTCCCACTTTCTCATCTCACTTCTTTCCGAGATGCCCTCTTTGTTATGGAGTCAATAGGGTCTTAGTGGGGCTCTTAATGCAGCTCACAGTTTGCTGCTTCTTCTGAGAAAGCTGATGTCCCCAAGCAGGATAAAGCTGATTCGCTCTGCATGGCAAAGCACATGCTCAGTCCTTAAGCAACACATTTGTTCCCTGAGCACCAGCCCACTCATAAAGCAGCCACTGGGAGCTTCTACATCTGCTTCTTTTCCTTCTGAAGCTATCAAAGAGGATGAGTGTCCACAACCCCACCGCCTCCGCATCCAGTGGCACAGGAACACAGCTCCGGCTGAGGCAGCCTGTGTGACTCAGCTCTCCCTGCAAATGTGACAACCTTTGTTAGGAAGAAAACCTAGGGTTCTGGTACTGAAATAAACTCAGCCCTGAGCATGGCTGAACTGGCCTGATGTTATCAGACAAGCTGCGCAGTGCAGTTCCAGCTCTCCTCTCCCATGCCTTTTCTTAGTCTAAGTCTAGCTTAACACCACTGAAACCCTCTGGCCAGCATATTCCCAGGTATGAATAAAGAAGTCTGAGCTGTGCTTTATCTTTTTCTCCTGACGAATGTCCCAGTTCGAACTTTCCAGCCAGTTATTCCAAGCTGTGGTAGCATTAATCAAACTAGTGATATCTGGTTATCTGGAGGAAAATCAATATTATATGGCGAAAAAAAGAACCCCACAATTAATAGTGTACTGTACAGTATCTGTGTTTCTGTGCCAGTCTGGACATAATATAAACTACTTCTCTCTTTTTTTTTCTTTGTCTGCTCTCTGGAGGGGAATGTGGTATAATGAGGGTTATTGGAACCCCGCAGCTGTTCAAGGATAAGATAGCTTAGCTGTTGGCTTTACTACGTTATTCATGCAAGGTTATTACGGCCATAGATGCCAATGACAGCCTGGAGTCTCTGTTCTGCCCAGACACTTTGTGCCAACTGTTTGTACTGAAGTAACAACTTCTAGGATAAAGCCCTGGAGAAAGAAGATTGCAAATCTAGATGAAACCACAATGACCTGTGGTTTGGGGGACACCAAATCAGCTATATCAGGAGAGGGAACATCCATCATCTCAGTCTGCTCTATTCCTTTAGAAAAGAAAAAGAAAGTATGGTCCCTTTTCTCCAAACAATGCTGTGGTCAGGAACTGATTTATCTTTAATCTGTCTGCAGCACTCACTGCTGGGTTTTATGATTGTGGCTCTTCAGCCATCCAGCAGCAATAAGAATAATTCAGTGACCAAAAATTCTCTTCACGTCCCAGTTAGGGCTCTTAGCTGTGAGCTTTAAGCCCATTGCTGAAGTACCGATTTAACCCTTTTACTGTACTACCAAGAAGAAATGTTGTTTGATATGAGATCTCCTAGCCCCTGCCCAGCTTTTCCAGAAAAGGAACTGTTGACCAACCAAGGAGGTAGGAAAGATGCTAAAACCTGGCTAAATCCAAGAGCAGGATCCTGGATAAGCAGACACTGAATGTCTCAGCCGCTCTTAACCAGACATTTTGAACCAGGATGCTTTGTAAAGGAAGCTCATTGCTGGTAACGGGGACTCTGCAGTGACTTCAGTGACACACACAGACCCCAAGAGGGCATCCAGACTTCTGTCCCCTCCTTCTTCTAGTTTTACTGGTATCTTGAAAACAAGAGGACAGTATGATGTCCTTTTCCTCTGCAGTGATGTTTTTCTCTAAGTTTGTTTGCTCTGGGCTCCCTGTCCAGGGACCCTCCAAAGGGCATCTTCAACTGTTCACTCAGGTCAATCAGACCCCCTTGGTGCTGTGACCCAGAGATCTTTGGGGGGGGGTGGGGACACATACCTGCTCAGAGCAAGCAGAGGAAGCCACCCTGCTGCTGCATATGTTCAGAGCCAGACAAACCCTTCACATTTCCCCTTTCTGCTGGGAAAAGCCTTTGGTGAGGATGGGGTGATAGCTGGAGGAAGTGCCCTCTGCAAACACGTGGGCTGAGGGAATGGAGCAGGCAGCATCCAGACCCCAGCCACATCTGGACCCCGGCCGCAGTGTGTCTGGGGGAGAGGCAGGAGAGCAGAGAAGCAGAGTCCTGCAGACTGCTTTAGGAGGCAGCTCTGTTTCCTCATCTGACATTCTCTGCTTCCCAGTCATGTGGTTTGCATTTGTCTCTTTTTTCATGTGGAAACACTGCTTTCAAAGCCGTCAATGGGGATGAGCGTTAGCGGCCATGATGTCATTGCCAGCATGCCTCTCCCACCTGCAACTCGGCAGCTTTTGACAAAGTGGGAAATCCCGAGGGGACTCTTGTGGCTTTGGCAGGTTTATTTTTCTCCTGCATGCAGGTAGTCTCAGAATACAGCAAGAAAAGGTGTCAGGGAAGAGGAAGCAGGAGAAAGAGTTGGAAAAAGAGTTAAGTTAATTAGAAAGAGGCGGCATCAATTACTGTGACATTTAGCATCAATTTTTTCTTTTTAATAGAGAGCACACTGGTTCCTTTGGGGAAATCTGCTATCAGCTTTGAGCCAAATACCCAACAAACAGAAACTAGCACAAGCTCTCTGCAAGTCCATGGTGCCATGTGAGATTACCCCTGCTGTGGACCTGGCCTTGCCTGTGCTGCACAGCCCTGTGGCTGTGGCACACCCCTCCTGAAGCACAACCCAGGCACGTACAGACAACCTCGGGCTTCGTTAGACAGATTTGTTGTTTACTATAAGATTCTTTGGTTTTATTCAAATCTCCATTAGGACTTGTCACAGAAAGGCCATGTGATAAAAATCCCAAATACAAACAAGGACAAAGCTTTCTTGCTACGGAGTCCAAATGCACACTAATGAGATCTAAGCGGATAAATAAGAGAGAAAGCAAGGCACGTGACTCGGGATGTATTTGCACTGCACTGCAGTCAGGAGCGGTGTTTGGAGCAGGGGTAGAAATACTCCCACTGGCCTTTCTCTAGCTGTGCCAAAGCAGCAATGCAGGTTCATTAATGACCCCCTGAGTACCTCCAGGACCACAGGGACTTCAGCAGCTATTTCACATTGCAATCCAGGCTGTTCTTTCTCTGTTGCTAGGTTCGTAACCAAAAACTTGTACAGAGAGGTTTGCACACACTGTAACCACTCCTCTAAGTGCAGCATCTTCAGACGACTATGACTAACTTCAGGTGTCCAAGTCCCAAAAGGGCAGTTCAACATTCTCGCCTTTAGCACTCAGGTTGTCCATCCTTTGTCCACTTTAAGAGAGCTGCATTTGGATGGATTAGTTTTAAAAGATATGTTTTAGTCTGATTAGTTGACAATGATTCATTTTCTGCCAAAGCAGCTCCCTGATCCACTTGTCTGCCCCATTTCATGGTAGTACTGGCATAAAGCAAGACAAGTCTTGGGAGGTGGGAACATGGACCCACTCCTTTCTACACCAATGTAGATTTAGATCAGCTTAAACAGATGGAAAAATTGCAGCCAAAGACACTGCAATGGAATGGGAGCCCCAGAGATCTGGATTCATTTCTACCCAAGATCTGAACCCAAGTCTTAAGCTAAAAAGACTTTTTAAGCATAGCTAAAATATAATGTCTTGTTTCGAAACTCTGACCTGAAATAAAAAATACTCATTTCTAGAGATGATTTTTAAAAAATGAAGATAATACCCCTCTATTTGTGTCAATTTTATTAGAAAAAAATAGCATTGACTCAGGGATTTCCAATATATCTCTGTGCTTGCAAGAGTAAGTGGGGATTGTGATTCAGAAACCAGTAGTGCCACTGCTCACTGCTTGATGCTCATTGCACCTACACTGCTGAGGTCGTCCACATTCTACTTTCCCTTTCTCCAAGCTCCAGCACCATGTTACCTTCCAACAACAAATGCATAGAAGTTGTCTCACAGTTTTCTCCTCCTCACCAGGGCAGGAGATGGAAGAAGCAATTACAGGGATTTCTATCTGTTGGTGAATGTCAGTGAAGTGGCACTGAGGCTTCGTCAAGCCTGGGAGAAGGACGCTCCCTGCTGTTCAGGTCATACCTTTGATTCTCCTTAAAGCTCTTGGCTGCCTGCACAGGAGCATCATCTATGGCTCAAAGCTCTCCTTGGCCAGTCAGCAACAAAATATTTGTGGGGATGGCAGAACTGCAGATGATCTCATGGGCATTCATTTATTCTGCATTTGCACTTCTAAATAGGCCAAGGAGCATTTCCTCCTCTTCATTTTCCACCTCCATGCTTCAGCTGCTGGAATGAGAGGTCAAACTGGAAGCATTTGCAACCCAGCTGTGGGCAGCTCTCTCTGCCCACATGCTATTCCTCCCTGTCATCCCAGGAGATGAACATTGTGTGGCATCCTTGGCCATTAGCAAAACCTTGCCAAGGAGATTTCCCGTGGAGAATCGACAAATTCAGCTGTCACTTTCTCGCAGCATCTACAGTGAGAGCTCCAGTTAAGAAGGGATATTTTTAGCCTGGAGGTACTTGGCCAACTGGCCAGGGGCTGTCCCTGGTGCTTGAGGATATAAAAAGGAAAGGGGAGGTCCCAGAGGTCCCAGTACCGTCTAAATTTTGGGAACTCTGTTTGCAGATGATCTCCTCTGCAAAGAAAGGGTGTTCCTTTCCTTGTGAGCCAGTGTCACATCAGTCAAAATTGCCCCTTTTGAAAATCCACACACTGTGTCTGGTGAATGTATCCCGAGCCTTTCTAGGGGGTAAAATATGTATCAAATAATACCCCACAGTACCCCAGGAAAATGGAAAGGAATGGAGCTGCCCTGTTACGCATTATATTAAGTGTGCCTGGCATGCGCAGTCATACTATAGAGCCAGTCCTTGAGTTCTTCCTTGCCTTTTGCTGCTTATTATTAACTTGAAGGAGAAATGCTCTAAGTGGTGCAGGGAGTCACAGACAGCTACTGCAACCATCATCAGCTCCAAATCAATAATGGACACCATCCAGAGACGCTTCAGGATAAGAGGCATTTCACTTTCAGAAGACCGATTCTTGAAGTGAAGCAGCTGGCATTGTTAAAAACACAATGAAATAGCAGAGTGGAGTAAAAAGTATTAAGAAAAGAGTATTCATCAAGAAGTTATTAGTCACTTCATTAAGAGAAAAAAATAAAGGGCCAACTTCTTAACTGAGACTGATGAGTCAAACTTGCATATTGACGTTGAGCCTATGCATAAAATTTCCAGCCTTAGAGGTCTACCCTGCCCCAGGTTCAGGGCCCAGTTTAACAAGTGAATCTTTGGTGATGCCACAGTAGACAGCCCCAGTGCTCGCTCTCACACACTCAAACACACACACACAGAGCCCTGACCAAGTCTAAGAAAGAAGACTTTTCTGCCTTTTGCTGAGTTAATTTGAAGCCACAGCATCTCCTGGCCCTGGGTCCAGACATGATGGCACAGAGTGAAGCTGGCACAGGGCAGGAGGCAGGAGGGTGAAGAGCCAGGACAGACTGTGCCAGTTTAAGCCATCCTACTCCCAGACAGGAGGGTCCAGCTCAACTTCTTGCACCTGCACAGTCCTTAGCGGTGTCACCAGTAACTCCTTCTAAAAACTCAATCACCTATGGTTAAACTACAGTACAGCTGTAAGAAACGCATGTCGACTTGAGTTAAAGTTTTGGTTGAATTCAGTTATATGCCAGTTAATTGCAAGGCAAGGACTATGTATACGTACACACACAACAGGACAACTGATCTGTACCTCATTGATTACTCTTTGCATTTAGGTGTCCTGATGATGTAGAAGTTTTTTACCATATCTCTAGGAAATACTGCTTTATCTCCCTGAGAGCAGCAGCTCATCCAGTGAGTATAGCACAAGGGCTCATCCAGCGGCATTGCATCTGACTGACACAGAGACAAGGTCCAGGGAAGTGTGGGACAGTCCCTGCTTGGGACACTGGCCCTGCATCTACACCAATGCACGCAGCATGGGCGGCAAACAGGAGGAGCTGGAAGCCACTGTGCAGCGGCATAGCCATGACTTAGTCGCCATCACAGAAACATGGTGGGGTGACTCCCACGATTGGAGTGCTGCAGTGGATGGCTATAAACTCTTCAGAAGGGACAGGAGAGGAAGGAGAGGTGGTGGGGTGGCTCTGTATGTTAGGGAGTGTTTCGATTGTCTAGAGCTCAACGGTTGTGACGATGATACGGTCAAGTGTTTATGGGTAAGGATGAGGGGGAAGGCCAACAAGGCAGATATCCTTGTTATCATATGGTCATAGACCACCCAACCAGGATGAAGAGGCGGATGAAGCATTCTACAAGCAGCTGGCAGAAGTCTCACAGTTGCTAGCCCTTGTTCTCGTGGGGGACTTCAACTTCCCGGACGTCTGCTGGAAATACAACACAGCAGAGAGGAAACAGTCTAGGAGGTTCCTGGAGTGTGTGGAAGACAACTTCCTGACACAGCTGGTGAGTGAGCCTACCAGGGGAGGTGCCTCGCTCGACCTTCTGTTTACAACCAGAGAAGGACTGGTGGGAGATGTGGTGGTCGGAGGCCGTCTTGGGCTTAGCGACCATGAAATGGTAGAATTCTCAATTCTCGGTGAAGTAAGGAGGGGGGGCAGCAAAACTGCAACCATGGACTTCCGGGCAGCAAAACCACAACCATGGACTTCCGGAGGGCGGACTTTGGCCTGTTCAGGACTCTGGTTGAGAGAGTCCTTTGGGAGACAGTCCTGAAGGGCAAAGGGGTCCAGGAAGGCTGAACATTCTTCAAGAAGGAAGTCTTAAAGGCGCAGGAGGAGGCTGTCCCTGTACGCCGCAAGAAGAACGGGCGGGGAAGACGGAGTTTACCGCTTGTGGAAGAAGGGGCAGGCGACTCAAGAAGAGTACAGGGATCTCATTAGGTCATGCAGAGAGGAAATGAGAAAGGCAAAAGCCCAGCTAGAATGTAATCTGGCCGCTGTCGTTA
>NW_008825612.1:20360-20750 GCF_000699105.1 Pygoscelis adeliae
GGGAAAGGGGCCGGGGGGTGTTGGTCGACAGCCGGCTGAACATGAGCTGGCAGTGTGCTCAGGTGGCCAAGAAGGCCACTAGCATCCTGACCTGTATCACAAGTAGTGTGGCCAGCAGGAGTAGGGAAGTGATCGTGCCCCTGTATTTGGCACTGGTGAGGCCGCACTTCGAATACTGTATTCAGTTTTGGGCCCCTCACTACAAGAAGGACATCGAGGTGCTGGAGCATGTCCAGAGAAGGGCAGTGAAGCTGGTGAAGAGTCTGGAGAACAAGTCTTCTGAGGAGCGGCTGAGGGAACTGGGACTGTTTAGTGTGGAGAAGAGGAGGCTGAGGGGAGACCTCATCGCTCTCTACAACTACCTGAAAGGAGGCTGTAGCCAGGGGGGGG
>NW_008825612.1:20883-35971 GCF_000699105.1 Pygoscelis adeliae
GAAGTGGTTGAGTCACCATCCCTGGAAGTATTTAAAAGACGGGTAGATGAGGTGCTTAGAGACATGGTTTAGTGGACATGGTGGTGTTGGGTCGATGGTTGGACTCGATCTTAGAGGTCTTTTCCAACCTTAATGATTCTATGATTCTATGATTCTATGCTCTGCCCTGTGCAACTTTAAGCAAGTCACCTCAGGCCACCATGGCATGAACAGACTTTCTGTGAAATGGGATAATATTATCTCCTTTGAATAGGAAAAAGCTTGACCACAGTTAGCAATGCTGGGTCATCTGCCCCTGCTCTTGGGACCCTAGGGAGAAATTAATGTATACAAACACTTCCAATAACCACTTTTGTAGATTCAGTAAACAGAGTGGTTAAAAATTATACCCTTGGTGAATATCCAGCAGTGTAACCTTTTAAGGCTGGAAATGAGTTCTGGATTGTCTGAGTAAAAACAGCTTTTAACTAACAGGATGGAGTCTAATGAGAGATCAATGTCTATTGTGGGAGAATTATCCCCCTCCCCAGGAAGCTGAAGGAGACATTTGCCACTGTGGGGAGTGCTGGGATGTGGGAAAGAGGCTGGGAAAAAGAAACAGGCTTGATTTTTGGTCAGCAGCAGCACAAGAGCAAAGCATGGTCACACTGCAGCCCAAGAGGAAACTGCCTCCAAGACCAAACCTATTTCAGATTCTGATTTCAGCATTCAGCCGTCCTGCGGGATCTTTAATTAAATGCACAGTGCATACTAACATAGAAGCTAATAAAACACAATGAAATCCAAATAACAATCACTCCTTTGATACCCTCCCTTGGCAAGCCAGAGCCAGAGCAGTCAGGTCAGTGGGAGATGTGGCCTGAAGGTGGAGAGCCCTGCATGTGGCAGAGCAGCTGGGGAAGGATGGGAGAAGAGAAGGAGAAGTCTAGAGTTGAGGACTTTGTGACCCCACTGCAGTACTACAAGCTCCAGGTATATAAAGCTAGATGTTAGTTTGCAAAAAAGGTCCCCTCTCCTAATCCCATTCATTAAAGCAAGACAGATGGGATTTGGGAGGCACCGATCTGATCACAGGGGCTTTCTAAATGAAAGAACTGAAGCTTTGTAAGTGGAAAGTGTGTAAGTGCACCACATCTTGTATCAACATTGGGAAAGGATGCTGCAGAGAATCATCAGAGTTGCCAGCTGGGCAGGCAGCTGTAAATTACAGCCAAAGGCCAAATTTGCTATTGACTTAACCGGCCATTGGGTGAGATCACCAATTCCACCGATGAGTTATTATAGACAATTTGTCAGGTTATGAAGTTGCTTCATCTTCTTAGGCATCTAGAAAGGAAGAAGTAATACCATCTTTGTCATGTTGACTAGCCAGCCAATGAACAGGAAAGATACCTGGGGAATAAATCTCCTGAAATGAACTGCTTCTGGGAGGAGGAAGACACTGACTGTGCTCATGTATGCAGAGGGTGATTGACACGGAAACATGCACCCTTCTTCAAACCCTCTTTGGATAACATAGTTCAGGCAATCAGCCACTAAAACTTTTGCACTGAGGTGGGAAAAATCCTGAACGTGGTGACCCATTCAGCACACATTGCAGCAATATAAAGGCAAAAGATTAAAATTCTTGCACAGCTTTAGGCTTGCCTTCCTTAAGGCTTGGCTTCTCTGCACCATCTTGGCTTATAGGCCCACCAGGGGCAGCTAGGTTAATTGTTTTACGAATCAATTTTGATGGACTTGAGAAGCTTGATTTTACTTTACATCACATTTTACCAATGAAATTGGAACAGGGAGATGGACTCAGTGGCTTCTTACAGTCTCTTCCAGTTCTGCCTTCAAAGATTAATGAACACTGTTTGACCAGTGAGTCTGTCATATAGTCTTTGCCTCAAACTTCAACACTACCCATGGGTTCAGAGGATCAGAGCACAGGGTACTTGCTGCCTTTGGAAGATGTGCTACAGAGGAAGCAGGGCCTGATCTAAGGTGTAAACAGGGCAATGTGTTTAACCAACTAAAAAGGGATTTTGATCCGGATCTCCTCTCCTTACTTGGGTTGCAAGATGTCGAGTACTGGGGAAAAGGATTTGCCTGCAACATTTCTACTGAGGAAGCAGCAGTGGGGGTGCACGGCTGCAAAGAGTGGCAAGGCTTGTTAGCAGCTCATGCTCTTCTTGTGGGGTCATCTTTGTGTTCTGATTATCTGTCTAAGTGCTTCCATGCCTTTCAGCAGAGTAGCAGCCCAGCCATTTCTACCTGGATGAGTGACAAGGGAATCCATCACCATTACCTGCATTACCTGCTCATGTTCCCTGAGTAGTTCTGCTTTATGAAGTGTTGATAATGCTGTACTCACCTCCCTAACACATTTATTTCCCACTCCCTGCGTTAAGTGTATAGTCAATTATGTTGGAAGAAAATCTCATTCTGAAACCGGAAACCTCCCTGTGTGGAGCTCCTCTACTGCTGACCTTCTTCAAAGTCACGAAGACAGCCTGTGTCCTTTAGGGATTTCTCTTCATCTGGAATTAATAACTTTCTTCCCAGGATAGGCACATCTCTGTGCAACTCATCATGTATTTCTTAAAAAATCCAGTCTATCCAGGTTTGGAACCCTGTCCTAGGTTTGGAGCACCCTCTGTCTAGTTACCTAGACAAAGGTGAAAGTTTTTTTATCTCACAGCTGGCCCTGCTTTGAGCAGGAGGTTGGACTAGGGACTTCCTGAGGTCCCTTCCAACCTGAATTTTTCTCAAATTCCATGATTCTGTGCTTTATCTGTGAAAAGCTAAATAGTGCATGGTCGTGTATGTGGGAGAGGCTTTTGCAGCTGCCTCCCATATCCCAAGTACCCATGTTATAGTACTTTCTGCAGATCCCTTTAGCTCCTTACAAGCACTCAGTTGTGAGTTAGCTCAGATTTGCTGGGATGGCAATCAGCTCCAGTCCAGAAATCAGCCTGACCCAGGCTGCCCAAATGAAGTAGCCTGCTGGGGAAGCAGAATTAATAAATCCAGCTAGACCCCAGCGCCATATCACTTTCCTGACCTGAGATATGGTATTGCACAGTGCGAGCTGTGTACCACCTCCCTCCCAACAAATCCAAGGAATCTCTCTAAGACAGAGCAATGTGTCAAGGCGTGGATGCATTCCATGCATGCAGGTGATGACTGGAGGTGCAACACCTAATGACTGGCCAAAGTGACTTGCCTAAGACTACAGCAGGGAATCAGGAATTGGCAGCTGATGCAGGAGGGGCATGGTCCTGGTTCCACTGACCCCACGGCTCTCCCACAGGGCCAGGCAGTGGTCCACATGTTCAAGGACAAGCAGGGGCTAGAATTGCCCATACTTTCAGTGACAAGTGGAAGCTTCTTGCACCTTTTGTCCTAACTCTGTGCATTCACACACATGTCATTTATAGCACCATTTCTTTCCTAGGGCTATCCACAAAACAGAAATGTCAGATTTTCATGCTGTCAAGAGGGAACTCAGCATCCTATTTTAGATTTACGCATATATTGTCATCTAAGACTGAAATCTTTGGCACCTGATTCTTCATGGCTGAGTTTCCTACATCCTGAAGAGGTCTAATCTGGGTCTCCAGGAGGAATCTACCCTGTGAGTTTGCCCACACAGTGGACTGTGGTAACTTTATACCCCTATTACATCTCCTTTGCAAGAGGCGCAGACAATTGTTTTCCACTGAGTTCCTGGGGCGCCTTCCAAACAAATCATGATGGAGGAACTGTTTTGCACCACAAACTCATACGTTCTTCACCTGGATGGGTTTTTTGTAAGATTTAGTCCAGAAACTGCAGAGGCACACAGAAGATCAAAATCCGTTGTTTCTCACAGAATGAAGAAACATAAAGAAGAATGCAATAAAATCATAATTTCGCCTCCTGTAAACAACTTTGTAGATAAATGCAATGAGATGTGTCCTGCATATGAATACCGCCAGGCAGCCCTTTATAGATCTTAAGCTTGTATTGATCTGTGCATCCATAAAAGCTCTTATTCGTCAGGCATAAGAGAACAGACTCAGTATGCATGACCACGCATGCCAATGTCAATGGAGCTATAAAGCTGCACCCTCAGAAAAATAAATTGTAAGTCAGATTTTAGTTCAAAAGAATGGAAATCTGTTACATTAAGAATTAAAAATCAAAGTCTTCTGACCCAGATTAACTTTCTTTGCTCAATCACCCATACATAACATGCTCTAAATCAGCTCCTGGAGATGTCCTTTTGCATGTTTTTCATGATTAATTGAATTAGCAATTGATTTGTATAATATGACTCACTTAGAAATAAAGACACACCAAACTGACAACATACACACCATTCAGGTAGCAACAAATCACAGGTCCTACAGTTAATCTCACCCCAACCCTCCTGGGCAATGCAGATTTGCTGCCTACTATCCAGACTTTCAGAGAAAGATAAGAGTGCCTGTGCATGCTCTGTGTGTGTGCATACTAAACAAACATACACACACATGTCCTGCAAACACACAAAGAAGTTCAGGCATTGCAGTGTCGATTCATTCTATAGATGATTTATAGATGCTCTGCTGAGCCCTGAGTTAGGACCTATGCTTGTAGGGCTTGGACAAGAAGTACAGGGCTTGGAGAAAACAGCTAAAAATGGGTTCCTTTGAAGTCAGGGAGGGATATGGGAAAGCATCTAAATTATTTAAGGTTCGGGGTGGGTGTTTAGTGATCCCTGGCCTAGTGTTAGAGTAGGACTTGACATGTTCTGGGCTTGGGTCACATTTTGGGCCTTGCCAGCAAGATTTAGGATTGAGGCCCACAGGTTTATCTCAGGACAGAGCTGGAAAGCAGGATTTGATGGGATAGGGACCACGCTGGGGTATGTGGGGTTCTGCAGAGTCAAACTGGGCCAGGGTTGGGACATGCAGAAGGGGATTAAGTAGAGTGAGGGTGACAAGAGCCCTTGCAGCCCCCGTGCTTGGAGTTAGTGATAAGGACTGCAGAGCCACCCAGGCTGACATCAGGGCAGCTGCATGCACATTGTTCTTCAGGCCATGAATATAGTTTTGGCTTGTAGGGTCTCCAGAGAAGGACAAAGCTGAATATTAGATGTTTGTCTGAGCTAAGGTTAAACTATGGCTGAGTGAGAGCCCAGGACTAGTTTTGACGCAAATGACTGAGCCTTGCTGGTTACCCCATAGCCCAGCACCATGTACATGGCCAGTGGCTCACAGTTGGGTGCATGAAGGAGGTAGCTGCCCTAAGCATCCACCCTCCCATCAATGGTAGAACATAATGCTGAATTTTGTGGCAATTCAGGAATAGATTCAGCTGAGATGCCCCTACCCTGATGGTTGCCACTCACCTGGGGACCAAGTAACACCGTGATTTTAACCCACTGGGGTGCAGCATCCCAAGAAATGGCTGTGTGCAATACTTCCATCACTCAGCCACGGCTCCTCAGCTGGCTGCAAGGGTGGGCTTGCACAAAATGTGGTGGCTTGGGGAAGCTGGATCAGGCAGAGTGGGAGCAGGGAGGCTGACAGCAATAGCGGGCAACCGCAGGTGCGGGCATGGTTAGAAGTGGATTAATCGAATTAGTAGCTCCCAGACCAAACATCCAGCAGCACATGGCAGCCCACGTTTTCCCAAGTTTCCGGCAGATGCCAGCAGACTCACAGCCCTCTTCCAGGGATGACTCTGGTCTTACCAGCAATGTGAATCCTTATGAGGTGCTAAAAGCTTTTACAAGAGCCCAGGGCTGCCAAGAAGGAGGGTGGCTAACAGCAGTGGGAAGAGATGACCTTTCCTCGGCCCAATTATTTTGGTATTTAACATGTGGATCCAGAAATAAGAGTTCATCATTTCCTTTGCTGGAGATCATTATGCAGTGAGAAATGAGCAATACTGTGAATTATTTTAAACTGGCACCAGATCGAGACTGCTCTTTTCCCCTTTCTTTTTCTTTCCCAAGAAGCATCCCCATTCGTGTACTGAAGCAGCAGCTTTTCATGAGAAAATAACATTTTTATGCCTGTCAAAATTTCCTTTCATTTATGCCAAGAAGTCACGACTGATGCCATGTCTCCTTTTCTCCAGGGTGTGAATCTGTCTCCCAGCACCAGTTAAGTGGAGGGAAGAGTGAACTTCATCTTTCCTGTCATCTTGGCTAGACGCTACTGGGAATGGGAACATGCAAGAAGGATCCCATTTTCTCCCCGTCAGTCTAACCCTGCAAATCCTGACACACTGTAATGCTTGAATGGGCATTGTTTAATCCCAGGCTAAGCTACAGCCATTTCCAAGGCACTCAGGGTAATTTCCCCTCACCACACAGTTAGGGAAAGCAATTCTGACTTGTTAAATATAGCATCCCCATGTGTAAGAAGAATGGGGTTTATTCCTATTTGCCACTCAAATATTTTCAAATCCACTTAAAAACTACCCCTCCCCCAATTTCTTGGGCTGATTCTTTGGATTGCGATTTTTAAGAGGTTGATGGGCAGGCAGAGCTTCACTGACGTAAAGACCCCAGGGATTTGGCTTGCTGGTCATCAATCTACATAAACATGCAGCAGCTATGTGGTCATTACCATAGTAATTCCCCCCTTTCATGACTTCTCTGCTATACATACACAGGCCGGGGGAAAGAGAATCATTTTGTTCTCTGCAACTACATCATTACGTTAAAGCGGTGTCCCTGCTGGCCTCCAATCCTGCTTGAATAGAGCTGCTCAGGAAAGTTGTGTAGTGCCTTGTTTTGTTCGAAAATGCTGATACGCAGAAATGAAAACTGGCTTTGTGGGAAATGGTCAGTTTTGGTGCATTTTTCAACTTTTTTATTCTCCCCTCCTTTTTTTCTCTTTACAGAAAGCAGTTTTGAAGCAGTGAATTAGCTGCAGTATATTCAAAACAAAAAGTGCTGGTTGCTCTTTCTGCCTTGAAAATTAATTACTCTAGTGAAAGTAAAGTTATTTCAAAACTAGGGATGCTTTGAATCAAAGGGAAATATTTCTGAGACTTGTACTGACTTTTTCAGATTTTCATTTCTCAAATGTGTTTTGCTTTTGATGTTTTCATTCTCTTTAGGTCCAGATTATTTTTTTTAATCTAAAAAAAATACATATTTGCAGGGTGGGGAAACTGTCTCCTGCTCAGCAAGGCCCTCAGTGGATGTTTCAGTGTACATGACAAATGTTACAAAGCGAGTCACTGTTCTCATCTGTTCCTGGGGGACCTGGTACTAGTTTCTTATTGTTTTCGTCTCTTTGGAAGACAAGTCATCTAGACTAAAAAACACATTTTGCTCTTTATGTTCAGGGAAAGAAAACAAAAACAACCAGGTTTGATTCATCTCTCAGCATTATTTTTATTTTTGGTCTATTGAACAAGGAGTGGAGTTTAAATCAAGTGCTGTGATCTGGTGCCAGCTACTGTTATGGGCCTGTAGAGGCTGTGTTATAGAGTTCACCAGTGACTGGGAAGACACTAGCTCTGCTGTTATTATTTTTGCAGGTATGGTCTGGGTAGAAAGAAAAACCCAGATTTAGAATTGATCTCCTCGAAAGAAGTAGTAAAATGACATCTGTGCATCTTCAAGCTGAAGACTAACAGAATATCAGTAACTGACATTTTATCAACTCTGGGCCAAATTTATCTCCCGTGTACCAGGTGTGATTGAATCTGTACCAGCACTACTTTAGATCTGAATGCACCTAGCTCTGGGGATAATAAATTTGAATTTCTCTATTAGCATCCACGTGGAATAAAGACAAAAGTGATCAAAAGAAACAGCAGCAAACGTCAGGATTTCAGTTGAAGTTCAAGGCCACTTGGAACATCTCTGCATTTTTCAAACTGAGAAATTGTGCAATGTTTCTAGCAAAGCTTTTTCTTGTGGTCTCCCCGCATGCACGTGTACACCCCCTCTCAGCTGGAGAGCACTCCCTGTGGGAGAGTCCACGCTGGCAAGGCTTCCCCACAAAAATACTCCAGTTCACATCTTTGCTAGAGGCTACACAAACAGCAGGTGAAAACATCGCTGTGCTACAAAGATCTTCCTACCAGCTGGCAGACAAGTTGTGGAGAGATTAACTCTTTGGGGATCACCAATGATTTTGTTTTTCCTCAGGTGTTTTATGCTTTCAGGGGCAGTCTGTTTTAAGTAGGCACAATGTATTTAAGAGGTTGAAGAGTGTTTATATGGTTAGGTTACGGAAAACACCATAAAATCTTCATCTGGACATAGGCAGCCAGCATAATTGCTTTGCTAACTCATTCCAGTATGGCTTTACTGGAGCAACTGGTTTCAGCCCTTACAGCCGTCTGGAGGATCTGATTTTTGGCCGTGGTAAGAAGCAGG
Organism: Pygoscelis adeliae; assembly: GCF_000699105.1. Classification (NCBI taxonomy): domain Eukaryota; kingdom Metazoa; phylum Chordata; class Aves; order Sphenisciformes; family Spheniscidae; genus Pygoscelis; species Pygoscelis adeliae. Next base: position 29,243 of record NW_008825612.1, read on the forward strand.
TCACCAAGAAGGCTTCGCACAAGCACTCTGCTGTATTACAGAAATGCCCTGTCCCTATACTGACCTGGCCTAAATTTCCACAGTTTAGGAGAGGTACCAGGATCACAGCAAACGGTGGCTGGCTGCATCCCAGGTGGGGAAATGGGGTCTGCTCTTCTCGTCAGATGGTGCAAAGAGGGAGAGAGGAGTGTGATCAGGGAAGGTGCTGAGAAATTCTCCCATCTTGCCAAAAAATGTGCCTACTGTTTTGATCCTCTGGCTAGTCCACAGTTTCTGGGGTTTTCTTTGTTTTAAACTAACCTTTGGTGATAGCAGTGAGACCACAGTAATTATGTGGGATCAGTCATGCTTAGTTTTGCTGGCAACCCGCCTTGCCTTCTGTGCCCACTCTGCCTCACAAGCCAACTTCATGCAAATCCCTGGAAGAAGTCAGTCCTGTGTGCCAAATAATACCTGTCAAATGTTGCTCCCCTCAAAGTTTAGGCTCAGGTTTGGAAACTGGTTTTCATCTGTTTGAAAGTAAGTTTTCATCCGTTTAAATCGTAGAGTCAGCAGCAACAGCAAAGATCTAAAAAGTTGTAATGGGACTCGGAGAACAGCTTGGCCATTACAGTCAAGAGCAAAAGTTATATTTAATTTGGCTGCTTAGCATAAAGCCAAGCATTTTGCAAATACTATAAAGGTATCTTTTTCTTTTTTTTTTGGAGAGGTTGTCTCCCAGCCGTCAGGCGCGAGGAGATTAATGCACATTCAACGCAAGCATCCTGGGGTGCATGTCAGAGCAGGGCAGTCCTATGGTGGTAGGACTCGGGGCTAATTAAAGCCCAACAATGTGTCCCAAATTCATACCAGCACTAGAAACAGTGGCTGATAGGGAAATTCAGGCACAGCAGCTGCTCTTTTCACAGTGGTACAATAACTATCTCTTTAATGGGAAGGGGTGCGGGGGAGGGTTGCAGCCCAAATAACAGCACCTGCCTGCTTATGCCACACCGAAAATCACAACAGCTAATCCTCCTTGCCTGTCATATTAATTGTTACGAAGCTCCTTTTGATATCAAACTATTTGTCCTTTGACTGAAATAAATCAGGCCTTAAGCACTGCATTTATCTCGCTATGATACAGGAGCAGAGGTGAGCACTGTGGGGAGATTTATACAATGGGAGCAACGTACAGCACGCCAGGGCGATATTTATGAGCTCAGGATCTTTTCATCAGGAAAAGCAGTCTGTTGACATCATTCACTACAAAAGAAAAGTTCAAATGCCATATATTACACTACAGCCCTAATACACCATTTGACATAAGCAGGAGGTAAACAAAGCAAGGGAGGGGAGGAAAATGCCTGGCTGGCTTTCACATGCAGTGATGTTTTCAGCTAGTTCAGCAAGATATTTAAGATTTGTACACAACTATGGGGCCCAGTAACTTCATTCAGACTGTTTGTACATTTGATGCTAGGGGTATATTTAACGGCATTTGCGGATGCTGGCTCACATTATGGAAAATATACTTCTGCAAAGCCTGCTGCAAAGCCCGCTGTGTGCACAGACACAGCACTCTTGGCACAGGGGTGATTGGCAAGGGAGAAAGAAAGGTAACCTCACAAGGGCTGAAGCCACCCTGTCTCCTTCTCCTTTCCACCTGTTAGCCACAGTGGCAAATCCTTAGTGCAAGATACTGTGAGAAGATGCTCAGAGACAGGCACATGGAAGAGCCTTCCAGACTTCCAGTGCAGGGAGGCTGGAGGCTGGGAGGTGGTCCTGGATTTGTTTGTTCTTACTGGCATGTTTTGTCACACAGAACATCATCTTTTCTTAAGAATGACTAAAAACCCTTTTGGGGATCCCAGCTGAAGCGCTGAACTGACCTCACACAGCAGTTTGGGTCTTCTCCTGTTTATTTGTTCCACCAGTGCTCGGATGCTCCTGTTGAGGTCCTCCATCCCCCATGCAATTCACTCCATAGAGGACCTGGGCTAATTACTCCTGAGAGTTTGCAAGGATGTCTCTGAAAAGAGAACCTGGATCCACGTGGGCAAAGAAAGGGGCTATTTGCTGCAATTCCTCTTTGCCTGCAGGGACTGCAGGCCCAGCAGGCACAAACCTGCCTGAATTTCACTAAGCACCAGTGAATGATATTGAAAAATTTCCTATATTCTTTGTGGAAAAAAAAAAGGTAGATATCCTACAGTGACAGCATCATCCACAATCCAAGAAAATCCTGTTAATCTTTCACACCTCCTAAGAAACACCTGTCCTCTATTTTTACTGCTCGTGTTACTAATGGAAACCAAGCAGTTTAACTTTGTTTGTGCAAACGTGCCACTCTGGAGAGGTGTTGCCAGAAAAAAATCTGTCTGTGAGAGAAAAAACAGCAACTCCCTTTCAAATATGCTGGTGTTACTGGGAGAAAGAACTTGGGGCATTTTGATGGGGCAAGTCCCAGAGAAGTGTAGAAGGGTTTTACACCGTCTCCTCTACTGGGGATGAAAGGGAATTTTTACTGATTAAATGAGGTTCTCTGGTCTCTCAGTGTGGAGGTCTCTCATTCTCCAGAGAAGCGCTTATGGGCTTCAGCGGGCTCCTCCATGAGCTCCCCAGATGTGGGCAGAGGTGGGGAGGCCCTACCACCCCCAGAGAGGGGACTCTGATCTCCCTACTCCTGTGCTGCTTTATAGAACAATGCGAAAGTGCCTATGAAGAGCAAGGCTTGTGTCTTCCCACAGGCCTTAAGCAGGTTCCCAGGCACAAAAATCCCCTTACCCTCTTTGCCAATGCAAAGGCTGCCCCAAAAGATCAAGCCAAGTGCTCTGAGCAGCATCCGATCTCCACACTCCATGTACCAGGTCTCTTTGCGCTGAGCTCTTCCATGTCCCCCTTACCAGGAAGTACCCCACCTCATGGCGGAGGGAGCTGGAAAATGTTACCCACCTGCCTCAATTTACAAGGTGCACTAGAAACGATTAGATAGGGAATCCAAATTGTGGGGAATTCACTGAAAAAAAAGAGTTCACTGTGTTGCAGACAGTCCCAGAGCAAGGCAGTAAACAAGGCAGATATGTTTGGGGATGATCTCACCCCGTTTAAAGCCAAGGACTTCTTTCTGTTCATTGAGGTAGTTGCATTCCATTCACTTAATGGAGTGAATGCAGTTGCTTTTTTTGAGAAGGAGATTGTGCTGTGCCTGCGCTCATCAGCTCTGGCTTCTCTCCCAAGCCTGGGCTCCACCAGGGTCCCCTCAGCCTGGTTTCTGACAAGAGCAACGTGACTGTGAGCAAAGTCAATGGCTTGCTTACTTACATGTCTGCCAGCCAGTTCCCTCTTCCCAATAAATCCTGAAACCCATTGACTCATTTTAATCAGATCTCCCAGAGCAGCAGAGGTCCCAGCAATTTTACACTCCGTTTCTAATGAAAATAAGCAACCACCGCAGGAGAGGAGAACCTGTTAGCACCATCACCAAAGGGGAGGCTGAGCCATGAGCTAAATTAGACATGGGGGAATCTGTAGTGATGTCCATGTCCCAACAGCTGGAAAACCTTCACTTGTGGCTTGCAGCTTATTAGACAACAGAGAGTCCACACAGGAGGCAGACATGCGTAAGTAAGCAGGATGCTGTTGCATTCTGCTCATGCAACTGCTTGTTGTACAGTCCAGCCCAGCTGCTTTCAGCATTGCATAAAATTAAGCTCTTGTATTAAAAATACATATATTTTTTAAATCATGTCAATTGTTGTAACGTGCCGTAAAAACATGTGCCCATCCATTAGTGAGGGCATTTATTATGCCATGTATGTGGCACAAGGTGATGTACACCTTGGGTATAGGTGCTATGATGCCACTGGCATTGTGTGCCACTTGTCACTGCAGACACTAGACGGAGTTAACACGCCGGTCCCACGCCTGACTCCAAAAGCCCTTGAACCACCCTTTGCTGCCGGCAAGGAAAATAACTGTGGGGAGGCAGGGCTCCCTGATGGCTGTTCGTACACTTTCCGTAGGCATCTGGGTTTCACATCCAGCCAATGCAGCCCTTCATATGGGGCTGGGAAGTTTCTTGCAAACAGGGCTGCACCATAAATAACAGAGCACACCCTGTTCCCAAGGGCTGCTTCTCGCCTCTGTGCACTGCATTACAAGCCTGGGGAAAGTTGTGTTTTATGTTTGCATTTAATTTGCTTGCTTTTTGGGTTGGGGTGTTTTTTTTGGTGTTTACAACCTGCATGAGGTTGGGGGACCGTTGTTGTTGCTTTTCTGACTTTAACACGGTTTTGCAGCAAAGGACATGGTTTCTGTGAAAATTGCTGTTCACGAGCAGTAAGGCTGTGTTCACAGGGGGCAGGGAGTTTGAATTTTGATTTCTTAATGACATTCTTTCTGGCTGTGAAACTTCCTGGCTCCATTACTTGCTTTTTGTTGTTGTTTCTGTTGAAATTTGCGATTAACAGCCTCGCTATGTGAAAAGAAAGCCGTGAAGCTGGCACCGTAACCTGAGGCCCGGGTCACTGCAGAGCACATCCGTCAGTCCGTGCCTATCAGCATTTTTCTAGGACAGAATTCCCCATTCATGTTGTTTCTACTCCTTCCTTTTTGAAGGCGCCTCTCCGCTGTCTCATTAATTTGCTTTCAGTGTCACCAGCAGGTCTAATCTCTCATCAATATGTAGAAATTCACCCCCTTCCCCACTCGACTCCCTGCAGGGCTGGTAGGAGCAGTACCTGCAGCCCACCCGCACATCAGAGGAGTGGGCTGCTTCTCCTCCCACATGTCTGCAAAGGTTTCATCGCTGTTTACAAACATGTTAGATTTGCCCAACAGTCCCTGCGCCGCTTTTCATGTTTTGTGCATGGCAAATAGCACTGATCTGTGCCTTGATCTGTAGTCAGCAAAATCACTTGCTCGTGTTTTCTGCATCAAAGCAGAGAGGGGGGAGAAGCCATCTGGTGAACCAGCTCTAATAAAAATAAAAGGGGTCTCTTTGCATAATAGAGTATTAGGGGATGATACTGTGGGGTTGTTGGGACAAATGGTTTTAAAGGGTTTTGACAGCTCACAGGCATCTTGGCTTATGTTGCAATATAAACATCACAAAACTAGAGCTCCATTAGAGTCGGTGGCAACGTGTCTGTTGATTACAATGAGGCCATGATTCCTTCCCCATGTAAATGTCTCAGTCAGCTGAATCCCATTACAACAATGTGCAAAGTATTTCTTCAATATGATTGTGCTTCATGGTTTGTTCATTTCTTCTATTGTTCCTGTAAAGTTGCTTTAACATTTCTACTGTTCATTACTCACCAAAGTTGTTCTGCTATTTGGGATCTTTCGGTGGGACATACGGGCTTTTTTAAGATGGATAAAAGTTGGTCCTTATTTGATACTTGTTTAATTTCTTTTTGCAGGAGAGCAGGCTTCCCGGGGAAGAGGGAGGGGATTTTTCTTGAAGGCAGCAGGACCCAAAGGGGCCACAGCCCTACCCCAGTCAGCAGTTAGCAATAGCTGTGTTCAGTTCAAAATGGTGATTTTTAATACCCACATCTTAGGGGACGGTGAAAGGATGCTTGCTTGTTTCTGTTTCCAGTTCTGGGTGAAAGAAGATTGTACTTGAGATGACAGAGATGAGGATGACTTGCAGGCAGGGAGATTTTATTTTTAAAGTAGGTACTGTTCGCAGGCAGCTGGCATCATCTCAGATTTCATTTGGAAACTATCTGCTCCAATTTGGTCTACAAAGAAAAGAGATTAGGATTCTATTTTTGTTTGATTCTGGTCAGACCTTTCCCTTCCACCACGCACACATCCAGAGATGTACACACCTGCCCATGTTAATTAGCCTCTAATTTCAAACGTATTTAAGGCTCAGGCTCTGCTAAAGAGTCAACATGGATCTATTATTTGGTGGATAAATAGAAGATTGATTGGCTGGAAAAGACTTTCACTGATGGGGAAATGGCTGCAGGTGCCCTGCCACAGGGAAACCACACCTGAAAACACAGCTGATGAGGGGTTATAGCAGATCTTGCCGGAGGTAAAGTCCCCCTTCTGTTTTCTGCTGAGTTACTCCTGCACTGGAAAGTAACTGCAGACATGCTCCTCTGCAGGATTTATCTGTTTTCAGTTGCACATGGGTCCCCACTGTGCTATGGCTCATGGTAGAAACAGATCTAAAGATGACCCATGTCCCAGAGATCTCCTCTCCCACATGGACAGGATTATAGCTGGGCAAGGAAAAATGGAGGAAAATATTTCCTCCCAGTTGCTGGTGGCAAGCCAGGGAAAGAACAGCCAGTGTGATGTAGTTGTGGTGGTACTCTGTGTGTATTCACAGTGGTGTTGGCTAGAAGGGACCTCTGGAGGTCTCTAGTCCAACCTCCCACCTGGAGCAGGACTGTGGCCACCACTGGGTCAAGCCAGCCATGGCTTCGTCTAGCTGAGCTGTGAAAAACTCCAAGGACAGAGGTTGGAGCAAGCCAATCCAGTGCTGCAGCACCCTTCTGGTGAAACATTTTCTCCATCTGACCATCCTGAATGTTCCAAGCCACAGCTGAGGCCGTTGACCTGTACTTGAGGGCAGCTTGGTTCCTTCATCGCTGTAACTGTCTTTGCAGTAGGCTGCTATCAGCTTAGTCCTTAGCCTCCTCTTGGCCAGAAAAAACAAGGCCAGCTGCCTCAGTGTCTCCTCCTGGGGACTCAAGGCCCATGACCATCTCCACAGCACCCTCTCCA
>NW_008825612.1:35985-39937 GCF_000699105.1 Pygoscelis adeliae
GAGACCAAAAACTGGACATAATATTCCAGGTGTGGCCTCACTCATGCCAAGTAGAGGAGGGAGGAAACTTCTTCTGACCTGGTGGCCACATTCCAGCTAACATAGCCTGGTATGTGGTTTGTCTTATCTGAAATGAGAGCATATGGTTGGCTCAAGTCTGACATAGCATCCTCTCTCATTTTTGGCAGGGCTGCTGGCCAGGCTGACGTGTCCCGGCCTGTACCCATGACCAGGGTCATTGCAGCCCTTTTGCAGAACTTCGCCTGTCTTCTTGTGGACTCCTTGCCTTTCTTCCCTTTTATAGCTACCCTTTGTGTACATATATGTGTGTGTACATATGTATATGGGAGAACAGCTATATGAGGAATTTAAAAACTGCTGGGATCTAGGAAGTAAAATCCAAGGGGATACATGAAACAAAAAGCTACTGCAGCAACAGCTATTGTGCAACTGAAATTGTCCTTATGAGTGAAAGGACACACTAAATGATCCAGAAGCCCCAGCCTGCAACTACAAAAGAGCTGAGCTGTAAAAGTGCTAGTATTTCCAATACTGAAAGACCTAAAACTTCCCAACACCTGTAATTAGGTTTGTGTCGATGTCCTTTCCCTTAACTCCACCTCGCACAAGAGCAGACCTGACTCCTTTGCTCAGTCAAGCTGTAAACAGCAGCAGTCCACAAGCCCTCAGCCTCTCCAGGGCAGCTCAGCTGGTTTCTTGCCCGACCACAGCTGGGCTACTTCCAGCAGTTGCAGCAAAGAGTAGCAATGAAAGGCTGCCGGTGGTGTCAGGGCACTGCAGATCAAACAGCAGACAAAGAAAAGCTCCTCCTCCCCCTCCCAACTGCTCCACGGATGGGTGGAGCCGTTTGTGGACAGAGCCTGACAAGCAGGTGATTTGGGGCAGTAAAATACCCATGAAGATTGGTGACCTGAATTCACCGAGTCATTTTGGACTTCCCCTCCTAACAGCCTGTTGCCAAAGTCGGGTACATCCCACCTGTATGCACCTGATGCCAAGCCAGAGCAGGCACTGCAGGATGGTGCAGGCTGCAGAACAGAGCCCCTTGTTCCCTTTGTCTCACCGCAGAGGTTTTAGTTACTCTGGGCTGTTGCTCTCCATGTTAATCATCTGCGACCAAGATTGTGCCCCCTTCAAGCTGTGCCTCCCTTTTAAGTGGTGGGTAGGTCAAACATCTGCTCCAGTCAGATGAATTGCATCACTAATGACTTTTTTTAGCTATGTTGGAAACTTTGTTAGGTCTCCAGCCTCCTCTCTGCCCAGTGCTGCTGCTCACCCTTCCACCAAGGGGTTGATAATTGTTTCATGTTGCTTCTCTGGCTTCGGATTACATTAATATTTGCTAAACAGAGTCAGTCCCTATGTGAGGAAACAGCATTTTGCCCTAATAGTTTCCAAGTGTCAGTGTGAGAGCACTGAAAGAGGAAAAAAGGGGCAAGAAGCACAAAGCAAGCACAGACCTCTTCTTTCCCTTACAAAATTGTTTGGGTTTCAAGACTTTTCCAGTTCACGTTCTCCTGAAGTATAGCACCCACCAGCTTTCCAAAAGCAGAAAGACACAATCTGCTTCAACAGCACCATTTCTAGAAGCACGGAGCATGGGGGAGGTTGGGGGCAAGTAGAGTTTCCTTGTGACAGAGCTGTCAGCGGAGCAGCTGCTTGTAACACCACAGCTTGGCAAACCCCCTCCTATTTAACTGCTTTCCCTTTTGGCTTTGCTCTGCACCTCCCAGCTCCAGAGGGCCAGGGTAGAAACTTCCCTGGTGCTGGAGTGTTGCTTTGAATGGGGATGAAAGGGTCAATGCTGCAGCAGAACAATTATCAGCGGGAAGGTAATTACAGGTGGTCATGGGTGCAATAGCCATGGTGGCACTAGAAATAAAAGCTGGGGAAGGCAAATGGGTGACAGACGGAGGTGGTGATGCCCCGAGGTGACCCACAGGACTGTCTGACAGCCATGAGTGGGGGTGCCCAGTAAGTTGTAGAATACATATGAACTTTTTATAGTCTGCTAATGCAAAGTGCTCGTGAGCCATGGTGTGCATGGCTGGAAATGAGGATGAGAGGAGCTGCACACAGAGTGGCTGCGGCAAAGACTGGCTGCATAAAGTTGCTACATTGTGCAGACATGGTCTTGCATGATGCTGACCAGGTAGAAACTCAGACAGTAAATGAAGCCATCCTCAACAAGTTTTTTTGGCTGTGAGTGATTCCTGAACACCACATTGCTGAGAAAGCAATCTTCACATTTATCCTATATTTTGCCTTACCAAAATAAAATTTTAAAAGCGCTGGGCATTCAAAAGAGTCTGAGATGGAACCTGGGTTCAGCTTTGCCAGAGCTGTTCCCCTCCATCCCCTGCCTCCCCACCTGTATCCATCCTCTGCAGCCTCTTCATTTTCAGCTGCTGTCTCAGAAGCACCCTTCTGCAAAGCCAGAGCACAGCTGCAAGAGGCAGCAGGGCTTGGATGCAGTGGGATGACCAAGAGCGGGATACAGGTGCTGCTCACCTAGTTAGGGATTCGCCTCACCTAACTTGGAGCAAGTCACCCTCACCTCCCCTTGTAGTTAGCCAAGAGAGACTGGCAGAGACTGATTCGTCTCGCTCCAGAGCAGATGTCAGAAGGACATCAGCTATATCACACCTCGGACGTACCGTTTTTCATTCAGTGTGAAGGGAATGGGACAGCTCATCTCAGTGAGGGGCTTGCAGCCAGGCAGCTCAGCCTGACCCAGCTGCTCCCACGGGCCCCGCAGGCAGCCCAGCTTCCTGATCTCTACCTATGGAAAAAGCAATACTCATCGCATCGGTTCCTATCAGCCTGTGCCTGTTCTCGGCAGGGCCCTCCTCTCAGGCTTCAGGGACAAGTCTTCCTGGAGAGTCCAAGACCTCCATCAGGGCAGGGGGTGACCGGGAAAATGGTGAGACCCAGCTTGAGCAATGCACAGTGACCCTCCAGCCCTGCAAAGTGCCTCCAAGGGGACTGCGGTGCCTGTAGCGATGACACCCTCCGCTCCCCAGTGAAGGATTGGTGGGGTAACTGGTGGCAGGGCAGCGGCTGACGGTGTGGTGCTGATGAAGTCATCCTGCCATGAAGCTGTCTGGGAATTTTATCACTGCTGAGATCATGCTGGGCCAGCAGCCTGCTAACAAGCACCGTCAGAGGGATGTCACCTTCACAGGGAAAGGCTATACGACATGGCAAAAAACAACAGGCGAGGGGTTTTTTCAGAAAGCATCAAAGAAACAGACCTCACTTGTCTTCGAGCTGAATCATGAGCCTTAGGCTGCTGTATAGATCTGCGGGGATGGATGGGCAGCAGTGGTGACACTTCCCTGGGAAGCCACCGCTGGCCTGTCACTCCACATATTCAGCACTTTCTTACAACAAGCCAGGGATTCACTGGGCCACAGAAGCGGAATTCATCATTATTTGAGAGCGAGACCATCAGGGAATGCTGTGCTTCATGTGAACTGATTTGAACCCCAGGTGAACACCCTGACTCTCAAAATGAGGCAACTTTTCCCAATTACTGCTGCAGCATTTGTAAGTCCTCAAGATTTACACTAAAGCTAATGAGATCGGTCTTATATGAAGACAGTCACCGCTACTGTCCTGCAGAAAATGGTCTCGTGAGTGCAGAGACTGCGCTGTCTGCTGGCAAGGTATGCTTGGCTCCAGGACCAGTGGTGTCCTCACCTTCTCAGCAGCCAGACCTTGGCCACCATTCCCTGGAGTAGAGCCAGTGGCCTGGAAGTGCATTTTCTCTGTTCCTCCTGAAAATGGCTCTGGATAGCACGGTTTTCCACACTGAACATTACAAATACCTTGTATGTAATACCTCATACCATGATGATGAGGTCTGAACGAGCTCTCTCCTCAGAGGCTCTGCTCCCAAATTCCCTGCCGTGCTGGGGGGGGGGGGGTT
>NW_008825612.1:39953-43899 GCF_000699105.1 Pygoscelis adeliae
GGTTTGGGGTGGCAGAGTCCCTTACTCCAGGGACATGTCACACAGACACTCATTTACCCCAGAGATGCTGCCCTGGCTGCAGGATCTTGCCCAGCCATGGGTGAGCATTCAGCCCAGCACAGCTTGCTGACCTTACTGATGGTTTTACTAACTTCCACTAAAAAGGACTCGTGCAAACTGAAAGGAAACAAGTAAACAAATCTATTGAAGAACACAAACTTTTTAAAAATCATTCATGCCACTAGCTCTTCATTTTTCACTCCCTGTATTTAAGTGCCAGTTGAACACATGTAGCAAAAATCAGTCTGCCAGGCTTGGTTTCTGGCACCGTTTATAACTGCCAGCTAATTGTATTGAATGATACATCTACTTGATGTATTTGATATTCAAATAAAAAATGGAATATAAGACAATCATCATGAAAATGTCTTGAATGCGTCACAGGAGTGTGAGAGGGATTAATTTATTAATATTTAATGAGTGATTTGAAAAGGTGAAGTGTCTAAAAATGAAAAGTGCTATGAGAACTCTGTTAATGATGAAAGATGCAGAAGATATTTTATTTATGCTGTTTGACTGTATAACAGCCAGAACAACGCGACTTGAAACAAGGATGAAGAGACAGCCCATGTGATGGAGAGTTTGGCTCGTGGGACGTATACTGGGTCCATTAAATTAACAGCTTTCCTCTCTGAGAGCAGTCTTCTGTGCATCAGAGGGGGTTAAGTACAAGCAGGTCAATGCAGCGTGTTGCTGGCGGTGGGGTCAGGTCCCAGCGGCAGTGATAGCGCAGCGATAGCTCTTAGCTCCGTGCTGAGACATGGTCTCGCCTTCCCCCATGTGAGATGTGAGATGCTTACACTTTGCCCACACCCCCAGACTTGGACCTCACTCAATTCCTGCTCCCTTCTCTGGCTCAGCGATAACATGGGTGGAAGCACAGATGTGAGCACCTATGTACAGGCATTTGCTGCTCGGATAAGGGCTTGCATAGGGAAACTTATACAATGGCTTGGGTCAGGACCTCCACAAGACTTTTTGCTGCCAGGAACAGCTGTGAGCTGTTTTGTGTAGTGTAGGCTGAAAATCTCTTCTTTGCATGCCTTGATAATAAATACATATATATAAATAGATTTGCGTGCACCTCATATACCACAAACATTTGAACATAAATCAAATTGCCTGCAGGCAATGCACTTAACAAATACACACCCATGTGTGGTGTGAGCAAGAAATAACTTTCAAAGCTATCAAAGACTGCTATTTGCTTGGATTGGGAGGCCAAATGAAGGCCAAATCTTCCCTCTAACCACCTTGTACTGTCTTTACTTTGATATAATCTCAGCTGTTCCTATATCATCTTTTGCACATGCAAATACCTTCCCCACCTTGGTCTCTTTCAATTTCCAGCTGGTTTCACTATGGGAAAATATTGGAAAAGGCTTGTTAAATTTTCTTCCTTCCCTGAAGTCTCCTGACTAGTTTCCACAAAGAAAACTGCAGGCTACACTGGAAAAAGATAAATCTTGAAAAAAGAATTCAAATTGAATTGAATGGTTGAAATCAGCACAAACATTCATGGTGTCAACGCATTCATTGTTTGTCTCTTGGAGACCGACAAATGCACTCTGGATCTCCTATCACTGATGTAGTGATGGTAAAGGTGGAGTATCCACATGGGGTGAGGTGAAGTCCCCTAACCCTCCCACCTGATCCAGGCACCTCTTGCCCCCTATCCTGAATGTGGCTTCCGATTTCCCCAAAGATAAAGACAGACTGCGTTTCCCCCAGGGGAAAAGCACTGTGACTAGGCACCAGAAATCTCCATGCCATCCCTCCCAGAAGGGGAAGGGGTGTTCGTATGGCAGTGAGCTCTATGTCAAAGCAGCACCACCCTGGTTTTTATCCTGTTGCACTCCCCTCCCTCACACAGCTCGCTGTGAAAGCTCGTCCTGGGCCAGGGGTCAGTTGTGGAGGAGAAAAACAGTTTATTACCCTAGAAGGCTGAGAAGTAGCTACTATTAATACTGTATAATCACTCTTTCAGAGGACGGAGCAGGGCACTGTTGAGACATAGGCTCTGGGTTCATTGGTTCAAGGTTTGGTTTTGCTGTAGACCCTCTGGATGAGCTGGGACAAGACACTTGCGTCTTCTAAACACTCTCACTTGTATTAGCTGGGAGAAGAGGGTCCCTTTTTTTTCCATTTTGGTTTATTTAGATCGTAGGAGTCAGAAGGTTATGAAATGAGAGTAAAGGGTCCGACGTGCGGCCTTTTGGTGTTAATATCGTCACTGTAAAAGAACGAACTTGCATAAACACATACAGTCTTACACACACAGACAAGTATTTTAGTGTGGTTTCCCGAGGGAAAAGCAGCCCCTGCTAAGCATCCTCACTGGAGAACAGGCTGTGACCTGAGCCCAGCAGAGAGGCAGAAAGGGAAAGAACAGCTTCTGGGGGGGTGACAATGGACCCTGCTGCTCCCAGGCGTACCCCTTGCCCTGGGGAGCCACCTGCACCCTTACTTGGGTGTCCTGAACAGAAATTCATGTAGCTGGTGTGCACCCTCACACTCTCAAAATTGCAGGGTGGACTGGAAGAATTCGGTCCTTCTCCATCACCCTTGAAACACAATTGAAAGCAGGTTTTCTCATCCCAGCAACTGTGGAGCTCAGCTCTTGGGTCATATTTTTGTTGGGTTTGGGCTATAGAAATCCTCTTCGTCATATATTCATTCATGCCACATAGCATTTGAAGTCCCTTTTAGCAGCTGCAGGTTCATTCCCTTTCCTCTAAACTTAGATGTGAACTCTCTATTACTCGCATACTGGCTAAATGGTGTCACTTAATAGGTTCTCTTTGCCTCTACCACATTTCCATAACTTGTTCTTTAATCTTCCTTTGATCCTGAATACCAGAGAGATTTATGTGTAATTTATTCTTACGTTGTTGTACTTGTTTAATCTTTCATTTTCAGTTGGATTCATTTTCAAACAAGAGCGCTTGTTATAGGTTCAGATTATTGTTGACAGTTGGGACCTACCTGCTCTTTCTGAGACAAGTTTCCATTATTGTGTTTTATCTTTATCAGTTTCCCCTCAACATGTATTTAACTCAAGGGCTCCGAGCGATTCAGCATAACTCCTTTCTGCCTTCGGATGGAGGCTGGGGTTTTCCCTTTCTTTGGCACGCACTTGATTAGACCTTCTTGCTCTAAAGGCAAAAAATATGACATCCCTTTTTCCATCACAGGCAGTTTGCTGGTGATCTGTTACATCAGCTCCATCCCTTTTCCCTCTGCTTTGATCAATGAATGAAGCTCCCTTTTCTCCATTTTTTTGTTTTCTATGTGGAGCAGGTTATCAACAAATTTGGTGCCTTAGGAATGCCCTTGTCCTGGTAGGTTTAACAGATGTTAAGGGGTGTCTGAAGCCATCTCTTGCAAAGGTACCCAAATTAAAGCCTCCAGCTGCCCTCACAGTTGAACAGATTAGCAAAGGAACCGATTTGCTCCCCGGGAAGATCATTTCCATCTGTCCACCTGATTCTTCAAAACAGAAGAAGGAACAGCAAGCAGCTGGCCAGCCCCCATGTGATGCTGGCCAGATAACTCACCGAGGATGCCGCAGAAGGTGTTCCATGAGTGAACAGTTTCCCAGAGTTTATTTTGGATCAAAGGAAGGAGGTTGCCTTTGGGAAGAAGCTGTGGTAACTGAAGCAAAGACAAAAAAACCCTCCCCAGCTGAGATGGAGACAGCCCATGCCTTTTTAAACTATATCAGTCCCTAAAGAGCCTTAGGTTCACTTTGAAATCTGAGATCAGCCCAGATTTTGCCATCAAAATAAAGCTTGTTTAAAAAAAAAATACAAAGAAAAAGCAACCAAAGCTTCTAGCTCACTTGAGAGCAAATAATTTCTGAATATTATGTGGTCCAAGACCTGCT